>NC_081776.1:8847878-9147878 GCF_963082965.1 Carassius carassius | reverse complement strand
ACAGAGACATAAAATGACATCTTGCCTGCACTGTGGAAAAACTTATAATTGCAACTGATACTCATCTTTCTTTCGACACAGTTTTCTTTTTGTCAGATTACATTAGTTGACTGTAGACCTGAATATTTCTACTCTCAAATGCCATCTTTATTACAGAACATTACTTTTGCAATTTACTTCTTTAAAATTAGCAAATGCAACAGAATTCTTGAAAATTTTATCCCAAGTTGATTACATTCCATTAAATCCATGAAATAAAAGTATAATTAATTCATTTGTGTTGAGATTACATAAACGGCTTTAACTGAAATTGGGGAGTGGGTTTCTAGTTCCCATCATGCTTTCCCATCATGTCATATCCCTTTTAAGTTTTGATGAATATTAAATTGATTACATTACTGGATGTTCATTACTCTTGTAGAGGTGTGAATCTACATCAGCATTACCAAAATACCCAGCATGCTTTGCATGGGACTAATTTAAATTAGGTGTTATTTTATGTTTTTGACAATGATAAGAAAAGGAGACTTGTTAGTGTTTAATGCTCTGATATGTCAGGATTAAGAAAAGCATTTGTTAAGGTTTTTGGGCGGTCACCATTGAGCTGAAAAGCTGTGCTCAAATTGAGGATGGGTACATGACAAATATCACTAAGATTAGGAATACTTTTTTGTATTGACTCTCCAGGGCAAGATTTGAGGAACCCTGTCTTAAATTAATAATTACTGATTTAAATATCTTATTAACAGCTATATTTAACATTCTGTCATCTAACATGTCTGTTTCTAAATCTTCAAGCATGAACAAAATGCTCTGGTTCCTCAACTCAAAAAAAACCTTCAATTCAGAAACTATCGGCTTTGCACGCAAACTCTAAATGTGATTAATGCCAATTAAAGTAGATAAGGTAATGCGTCTGTCCTAAAGGAACTAAATGACATTAACTGGCTCCATATCAAGTCTGTACAGTGTAAGTCATTCACTTTAATGCATCTATTTGCATAATGTGCTGCAAATTCCCCCGTGTGGGTGTCTGTCTTATCTGCTCTAACCTTGTAAAAGGTTGTCAGCTCTTTGAACATGCTTACACCCAACAAAGGCATTCATGAATCTGAATTAATTTAACTTGAATTTAGCTGATTGATGCGAACATGTACCTACAGATACAGCATATGATCAGGCAGCTGCCCATAATGAGCTTAAGCGGAGTATCCATACTAAGGTTACAACATATGCCTTATAACTCATGGAGGAAAGACTTCTAATATACAGCAAATAGAAAGAAAAAAAATGACAAAGCCTGATATTATAATTGGAGACAAAAGGCTAAGATTCCAATACGACACAAAATGCATTTATATAGGAGTTTATGCATCATAATTTAAAATAAACGTTCAAAACTTAAATTAATGGTAATTTCCTCATAAATAATTATTTAAATGTATTTATTCATAATAAATATGTATTTTAAAAACACAATACAACGTGTCAAAAATTTAAAAAATGTTGTGAAAATAATATTTAATAACTGGTTTAAGTAATTGATTTTCTTTCCTATTAATGAAAGAAACAAGATACAACATATTTCATTATTTACTGTCATAGATAAAATACTTTATCATAATGAATCTTTTTGTTTTTTCATTAATTTCCTATTTTATTATAAAATATATACAGTACATATTCTAATTCAAACCTTCCAAATGATTTTCTTAAAATTCCTGATTTTAACACCAATTATGGACACTGATCTTTTGTAACGACCTACTTATAATTGAATGCTGAAATATTCCTTTTCAGTTATGATTATTCCAAAGATTATGTGATCCGATGCTCTTGGAAGGTTGCAAAACTACTCATGAGGCAAAATTTTCCATAATAACTGCAGGCGGTGTACCTGAACATTGTAGATTTCACTCAAATCAGCATATTATCATAGAAGAGATACATATTCTGTAGTGTTTGTAGATAACAGGCCATCTGAGTGGGATGAGCTTCTGCGACTCCGGTCATCTATTCTATGCAACGAAAAAACGGCTGACATCCCTCCAGAGATCCGACCGAGGAAAAGGGGCAGCCGTGGCGGTGTCCGTGCCCGGTTAAGAAGGCGTCCTTTTAGACCTCCATTACCTTCTATCATATTGGCCAATGTACGTTCCCTCCGGAATAAGATGGATCAACTTCATGCCAAGTGTCAGGGGGAGAGACTTTTCAGGGACGCGTGTATCATCGCATTAACTGAATCCTGGCTCGATGAATCCATCTCGGATTCTGAGATCAACTTGGACAACTTCTTGACCGTCCGGGCTGACAGGACCCGTCAGTCAGGTAAGGAGAGGGGTGGAGGACTATGTGTCTTTATAAACAAGCGCTGGTGCAGCAACATAAAAATACACAGCATCATATGCACACCGGACGTAGAGATATTAACACTATCGCTACGCCCCTTCTATCTTCCAAGAGAATTCCCCACGGTGGTTTTTGGGTGTGTTTACTGTCCACCTGACGCGAACATACAAGCAGCAGCAGAGCTAATAGCGGAGAATGCTAACTCAATGCTAAGTAAATACCCCCGAGCCCCGGTGTTTTATATGGGCAATTACAACAACTGCAGTCTTGACAGCGTACTGCCTTCCTTCCATCAGTATGTGCATTGTCCCACAAGGAAGGGAAATGTCTTGGATCTGTGTTACGGGAATGTTTTGGATGCATTTACTGTTCGGGCTCATCCTCCTCTGGGCTCCTCGGACCATAATGTTTTGGTCTTTCTTCCTGGTTACAGACAGGAACTGAAGCGCATCAAGCCACAAGTCCACAGCGCTCCACAGTGGTCGGCGGATGCAATTGCATGTCTGCAAGGTTCCCTTGCATGCACTGACTGGACCGTTTTTAACGGTACTTTGGATGCGAGACTGTCAGTTATAACAGACTACATAAAGTTTTGCATAAGTAACTGTATATCAACAAAAACATACAAAACTTCCCCTAACTCCAGGCCTTGGATTACTCCACAGATTAAACAAAAACTGGCTGAGAAACAAAAAATATTTCAATGTAAGGATTGGCTTTCACTCAAAATACTGGACAGACAGATAAAAAATGACATTATTAAAGAAAAACTTAAATACAAAGAGAAAATAGAACATGAGTTTTCTACAATGAACACAAAACAAGCCTTCAAGAAAATAAAAATATTGACGGGACAGAATGTGAAACAAGATCATTGCACTATTTCTAATCCCACAACATTTGCAAATAGCCTTAATACCTTCTACTCCAGATTTGACATCACTGATTATTCAGCTGTCTGCAATGAGCTACTTAACGCTCTCCCTTCAGATCTACCGACAACTCCTCCCTTTACAGAGGTGGATGTTCGACAGGAGCTGAGTAGGTGTAAAATCGGCAAGGCCATGGGGCCGGACGGCATCCCTGCCAGGGTGCTCAGGCATTGTGCAATGGAACTCTCCCCGGTTCTGTATTCCATAATGCATGAGTCATACAGTACAGCACGGTGGCCCACCCTATGGAAAAAGTCCACCATCATTCCTCTACCAAAGAAACCCCGTCCATCAGAGCTCAACCATTACAGACCTGTTGCTCTCACACCCATAGCAAGCAAATGTTATGAAAAACTGATTCTGCGCACCATCTTGTCAACTGTCAATCCACAGCTGGACAAACATCAGTTTGCCTATAAAGCCAGGCGAGGGACGGAGGATGCTGTTGTATGTCTCCTTCATTCACTCCTTCAACATCTGGAAGTATCTGGTAACTCTGCTGCAGTTCTTTTTGTGGACTTAAGCTCAGCTTTTAATACAATTCAACGTCATCAGATGATTAAAAAACTACGTAAACTCAACGTTGCACCTCATTACATCCATCTGTTTCACAGTTTCTTGAGCCACAGGCCACAGGCTGTGAGGATAGGGTCTGTCACATCGGACACCACCATAACCAACACTGGAGCTCCTCAAGGCTGTGTCCTCTCTCCCTTTCTTTACACACTCTACACTAATGACTGTATTAGTCCTTCATCCATCACAACATACTACAAATACTCAGACGATACTGCAATCCTGGCTCTCCTCAACGATCACACTAGCATTGCTGCTTATCACGACACGATATCACACTTTACACACTGGTGCACAGACAATTTTCTCCATCTCAATGTTGAGAAAACAAAAGAACTGGTCTTTAATGCACCCCGTCTCAGTCGGATCTCCATTCATGGCAACATGATAGAACAGGTTGAGAAATTCAAATATCTTGGACTCACCCTGGATAACAAGCTCACTTTTGACTATCACATAAAGGACATCCATAAACACTCCCAACAGCGTCTGCATATTCTACGAAAACTAAGTTCCCTTTACATTGCCCCTCATCTTCTGTTACTACTGTACACAAGTATTATCCAGCCCATTCTGTTATACTGCTCCACCAGTTTTTACACCATGCTGTCAGTCACCAACAAAAACAAACTGAATAAAATCACACACATAGCTTCAAAAATAATACACTCCCCTACACCCAACATCTCAGAACTCAATGACAGAGCAATAGCCCGCCTTGCCCGGACAATAATAACAGACCCAGAGCACCCCCTCAACTTCCACTTCACTCTCTTGCCCTCCGGGCGAAGATACAGGACCCTAACATGGAGAAGGGCTCGTTTCAAAAACAACAACCAAAGAACAACCAAACTCACCAAATACTGTAAATTAAAGCCACAAATGCACACAGTGTCCCGTCATGAAACTCAGAAAGATGATTTTTAAATCATTAAAATACAAGGATCTGAAAGGAGCACTATTTCACTGTAATATTTTTATATGTAGTTGACAAGGACAGAACGTCATAATATTAAAATACAAGTCAGTTAGTAGCAAAGCATGACAATCTACAATAGCATAAAAGACTTCCCCATCTATGTTTTAAGTCCAAACACTATGGGCCAGTGAAAAAGGAGCCCATATGTTTTGGATTAACATTCAAAGTTGATGCAAGAAAAAGCGCCATTATGTTTAATTTGTTTGCCAATTAGAGTTTCTGAGGCAAACCCACTCATCAGAATGGAAAACCAGAGCAGGTCAGACCTCTGAGAGGCCCAGTAAGCCTTGCCCTTGAACTCGCAGAGCAAGGGATTGTGGGTAGGCCACTTTTGTTGAGGATGCGGATTTGGAAAAAATGGCTGACAGAAGGAGATTGATTGATTGCAGTGGGAAGTTAATCTGTCCCAGGACCCGTTAAGCAGGCAGCTTCCCAGCATACCGGGGCGGCTCTGAATTAAGAGGGGCATCTTCAGATTTAAGGGCAACATAGGTGCAATTGGAGGCTGACCTTTCTGAGTGTCCTACACAGTAATAATCAATACCGTCCCCTGCCTTACTACAGGACATCTGAGATGATGAATTCATTATAAATGGACTTCCTTAAAAGGATTAGACAGACAGAAGAGGGAAACACAGAGGATGAATCTTAAGGGTTCCGTACGGACACTTCCACTTAAATAGTACAAACAACCGATGTTGCCAACACGGACATTTAGACACATCTGTACTGGTTTAATGCACATTTGGTCCCAAAATTCAAATGACTTGACACTAATCATACTTAATAAGCATTTTAAAAATGCCACTATATTAGCATGATTTTTATTTGCACATTCTCCCACAAAATGATACGTTGTGTTGAGATGCTATACTGTAACTAAAGAAATAAAGAAGTGCACTTAATCGTATTGAATGTGCACTTAGTGTACTTCAAATATATTACTTGAAGGTAATATAATATTAATACAATAAAAGACTATTAAACATGACCACCATGCTTTTGATAGTAAACAGTAAAATCATCCTTATTGGAAAAACATGGAATTGGAGCAACAACTCTTTTCTTTTTTCTCTCTCTCTCTCTCTTTACTTGTGTCAGTTGTATGGCATCCTTGGACTCTATTATCATATGAGCCAGTGCTTTCATGCCTTCTCTCTGTCATTCCCTCTTCACTAAAACTATTCTCCATGGAGAGGCTGAAAAAATCCCCCCTCGTGTAATCAGTCATGTTGTCTGTTCAGCTGCCAGACGTGAGGGCCATGATCACTTAAACAGCCGCTTACCTCATTCCTGCTGACTATTATTTGGTCAAACCTCCATCCCAACATTTATTTGACTTTTTTTCAGATAATTTTAATTTCCTTCCAGCCTTAACAGTATAAATGATCACAATCTGTGGTTTTCTAAGAGTTAAAGATTGTGTTTGTGCATTATCAAGTTGATCTCGCAATGCATCTGAAATAATTATGCTGATTACTTGCTAACATGAATTAATGCCTATGCACACACCAACACTCACACCGCCTCCTTTCGTGTATTAACTCGCTGCATATTAAAGTGACAGCAAAAGTGTATGATTGAACTGTGTCTAAAGCACTGATGGTCTGTGATGATTCAGCTGCTGGCGGTGTTTGTCCCAGTTTACCTTAGCTTGAACCCAGATCAGGGCAAAATCACAAGTGTAACTGCCCCATAACCATTCTAGCACAAACAAACAAGCACATCAAGCAAATCTTTTATGGAAGCGACTATAACAAACACACACTGGAATGAGAAATTATATTTAATGATAATAAAAAAGTAGATGAAGAATATATGTATATGGAACTAAAAGTATGAACCCAATTCAGACATCTGGAATGATAAGAGTGAACGAATGGATGAATAAATAAATAGCATTTTATTTAATCAAGATCCATACAAACTAAATAGGCTAACAGTCATAAATAAATAACATTTTAGTTATTAAGCTCCATTCATAATTAAATAAAAGTTAAACTCAAAGTTAATTAATACCTTCCATTCAATAATCATGTAACTTAATCAAAGATTATCAAAAGGATTTTGAACACAGCAAGTAAATAAATAAATGCATAAATAAGATTTATTTACGTATTTATACATTATAAGTTGTATTCAAAATCCTATTGATAATCTTTGATAAGTAAGTTACATTATTTATTAAGTTACATTATTGAACATTGATAAGTTACTTGATTGAATTTTAAGTATTTGTCTATTTACTTCTAAACATTATCTAACCTGCATCTCCTCAAACCTACACTGCTATACTGAGTATTCACTGCAAAAGGTTTCCTTAAATGTTACTGATCCTAAATTAGTCTTAGTCACTGCTTTCCCATGTCAGGATAAACTCTTGAATTTGCATTAAGCTAAAGCACACACCTCATCTGACTCTGCTGGCTCCAAAGCTATTGCGACACAGGTCTAAGCATTTAATGTCTGTCTATTTGGGCAAGAAGTAGATGATGGCGTCTGAAGTCTGCCAGCGTGTCCCAGTTCTTCTTTAGCTCTGCTGCCCTCACAGTTCAGATCCTCAGGTCAACAAAGTCTTGTAGCCTGCAGGCTGTACGAAAACATCCCAAGAAATAAATGCAGTACATCTAGTAGATTTTAAAACCATTTGCCAGATTCAAGCTCATCCATAAATGAAAGACTCAAGTTTCTCTTCCTGCCTGATATTATCTGTAGTCTATATCCTTAAACTGATGGATCCACTAAAGTGGCTTTTCCAACATTAGCTTGCTGTGCTGTAAAGCCTGGCCAAATGCATTTATTTATGGTTCTTAAACGATATTTGACAGTAATATGGGCACTGAAGAGATGTTCTGTTGAAGTAGAATGAAGCTTCCATCAACTGAGACATTAGAGACCTCTAATTAAGGCTGGAGTCCCATAAAGAAAGTTAAAATAAAAGGCTGAGGGTCTGAAAATTACATATACTACAATTCTAAATATTACAGTAGAAACATTCACTAGTATTTACAAATAACAGAAACCAAAAAGTTAGATTAGACATTAGTCAAAATGCGTATTTTTAACTGGCAGCAAATTCATCACTTATCAAATGATGCATCAACAAATCAAAAATAATGTACTGTTTATCACTTTACTTTAATAGACTGCACTAAATGAATGAAATATCTAAAAACTCTTAAATAAGATTAATTTGCTTCAGAAGCAAAATGACATAAGATATTAAACCTTGTTTTCTGAAATAATTAACAAAATTGTGTGTTTTGCCTAAAACAAGACTTTTTATTTTTGCCCTTTAAATAATTTTTTTCCACCCCATTGGCAGATTTTTAAAAAATGTTTTTTTTATTATTATTATTTATTTAAACTCACTTTATCTTAATACTTTTTTTTTCAGAACACAATACTTAAGGGGGTCACATGATGTTGCGAAAAAGAACATTATTTGGTTTATTTGGTGTAATGCAATTACTGATCATAAAGATTATAAAGATACTTATACTATCTTTTTACGCATTGCGTTGTGTATCGTGCAGAATAAACATAAAACCATGTCTGTATGGATCGGAGAAACAACAAGCGCGACTCTGCTCAAAACTCACGCTTGAATCATCAGTTGCAAATTCTTTAAATATGAAAACGTACATATAGGCTGTGAGTCAGAATCTAGGCTATCCTTGCAAAGTTGGAATCGCGTAGGCCACTCTGTCCTCTATTATGTCCTCCATAAAATTTAGTTTAAATTGTTTCGAACATTTTTTTGCGAAGGATTTCACAGAAAGGTCATTTTGGTTTAATAATGCTTGCATGAGACAAATCTCAACAGATTACACTTCAAAAATATCCTTTAAAGATTTTTTTTTTTTTGAGTCAATCACCTGACATTCATAGTATGATTTGCACATTGAACTCATGTCAATAGGGTCTGTAAATGCAGTTTCTTTAATGTGCAATTGCATTTCCTGCTATCTAGCTTCTAGCCAGTCATTACAGAACCTGTCTTCCAGTCCAGTCATGCACAAGGTTGTATCTGCAAACATGAGAGGCCCAGGATAAGGTTTTCCTTGACCTACGCAAAGGTTAAAATCTGTTAAAATCTGAGGATCCGCAGTGATGAAGGACAACATTTGAATGCCGTCTCTCCAGGCTCAATGCTAATTCCAGGGTTAACAGGCTGTAAATTGCATTGCCACGACAACTACAGTGGTGGCGTCCACTCTGTTTCACATTCCATTCCAAGAATGCCAAACAGTCGAGCAGACATGAGACAAGGATCACAAGATGACCTCAGAAACAAGGCCAGGGCCTCTGGGCTAGGTACGACCAAGTGGATCTTACCAAAAATGTATCTTTAGCCAATATCCCAGTCTCAAAAACCAATGTTGCATAAAACAACTATATTAATTAGACAAACTTTACATCTCATTCCATTAAATGACTTCAGTGGATGTCATAAACCGTTTGCTGACCAGTCCCATGATGAAGTACATCAAAGCAAAGCAAATGCCTACTATCCCTGAACCACAGAAAATATCAAAGTTGATTTCCCCTTCTGTCTGAAGCAAGCTCTGCATCTTAAAACAATTACCACACCAAAACATTTCCAGAAAGATGTGTCACAGAGCAAAGGAAACAACCAAGAGCTATTGACAGTGCAACCAGCCTTGAAACAATCCCAAAATACAAATCTATAAAAATAACACAAAGCAGAAACGTCTCATGTGCTTGTGATCAAACAGTGCACTTCATTTCACTTGAGGTACTGCAGAGAGATTTATGCTTACTCATATTTCATGGGGACTAATGATGGTGCATATTTCTGTGACACAAACACACACAAAATGTAAAAAATCTTGCAAAAAATGACCCACTGGGTAATATTTGGTGGTGATACTTTGAAGTCGTCCTACACTGCGTGCCAAACAGATGCAATGAGTTTCAAGCAACAAGCAATTTGTTTGTTCACCGTGAAAATTAAAATGTTCCACGACGTGGTAAAATTGAAGTGGTAAAAGTGATTTTTCTGTATGAGATGGTTTCTCGAAGTCACACTGCACTTCATAGGAGAAAAATGAAGAACTGAAAACACAAATGTAAAACTGAAAACAGAAATTTAAAGTGCCTTTACTTTTGATATTTTCATATTTATGTAATTTGCCGATGCTTTTATTGAGAAAAACATTATGACATCTACATTCGTTTAGTTTATTAACTCCCTGGGAATTGAACCCATGACCTTAGCGTTTCACTGAAAAATTGCATTGCATTTGTTTTTTTGTTTTTTTTTAAGCAGCAAACAGCCAATCACAAACTAAACCAGCTTACCTCATTAAATATTTATAAGCTTTGTACAGTTCACGTTTAGTTCCACCATCTAAGAGAAAAATGAAAGCCAGACATTTTACATTTTTTAATCTGTTATTAAAAAACACAACATAACATAATATAACTTCTTGCTAATTTTATATATAGCATATAATAAAACCTACAAAACCTAATACAGTGAATAATAAATATTTAAATTACAACATTAACCCAGGGTTTACAAAAGTTGTGTATTCTGCAAAAATATGCAGATTTTTAAATTACGACCTTTAAGTAAAATATAAATTTAACCCAATACGTTATTACGTCAATTACGTTAGCCCAATGTTAATTTTAAGTGTTTACACTGTACATGAGAGGTCAGTGTTACTTATAGCGCACTCATAGTTGTCACAGCACATTAAACAGAGGAAAAGGTATTTTCCTGAAAAATGACACACTTCACCTTTAACTCAGACTTCATTTATATATTTTTTGTCATGTGTCTTTGTAGTTTTGTAGCTGAAACAAAGGTAAGTGCTTTGCAGACATCCTGTTCCTTATTTTCTCTTAAACGTAATCATTTGAGCCGTCTGGAAGCATGACCTGCCTGAGTAAATCTCTAACGGCGATGACAAGTTTGAAAAAGATTTGGGTCCTTCTCATTTCCTGAACAATCATTCGTATCTTGACCACAGAAACCAGAAACATGGAGTGTGATGAAAAAAGACAAATGCACCAGTGCCTTTCTTTGGGCCCCTTTCAAAGCCATGCCAAACTGTCCACCCCTCCCCAAAGAGCGCAGAGTTACTGCCCTGCAGTCCTCTTAAAGCGTTTTCCCCTAAATGTCGAACAACGGCTCACAAAAGCGCAGATCTGCCAGCAATACTCCACCCTGACACTAGTTTTATTAGAAACATTTGGAGGCATTTTTACAAGATAGGGAACCACTCAAATACATGCAAAGAAATAGAGAAAAGAGCAGATAAATGAGTTTGTGAGAGAAAGCGAGAATCAAAAGTAGCATTAGAAAGCTACAGAACAAGCAACATAAGAAAACACAGCTCCTCCTTAACGACTGATGAAGGTGTCTGCATTGAGATAACAACAGTCTCATCCCGAGGCTGATCTTATTAGAGCTCTTTATAGTCCTGGCCGACTCCACAGATGGATTCTATTCGAGCCATCGTCATGCAGGTCCTCATACATAAAGACTCTCTGAAGGTGAACAACTGGGAACACTTGAATGAGGAAAGAGATAATAGGGAAAGAGGGTGAGCTTCATAGTTGTTGTATGATCGGCAAAAAGAGTAATGGAGCCATATTATCATGTCTTTCCCACAAGCAAAAAGTGCAAAAAGCCAAGGAAATGAGGGATGATGGCTAATGTCGACCCATGCCTGACTTCTATTTGTGTGTGTGTGTGGGCACAAAAAGAAAAAGATGACTAAAACTATCCCATATAAATGGCCTATCTTCTCTATAAGGATGAACTAGACAGAAAGAGAGAGAGAGAGAGAGAGAGAGAGAGAGAGAGTATATTGACTCTCTCAAAATCGTTTGGCAGTAGCGTCTCTAATAACATTGAAATTTTAAGTTAATTTTCTTCACGAACACCACTGTTGTTACCTCCCTTGTGAGAAATATCATGTAGCTTTTAAAATAAAATCATCAGAGTAGTGATAACAATGTTAGCGGGTGTATGTTTCTGTACTGTAAGTTATACATGTGTGTCTGTAAGGGAGACAGAGCGGGAGAGATAGAGTATATGCTTTACCTACGCAATAAAATGGAATTATGTGGAAAAACATGGAAATGATCTTTCGTTTTTATCATATTGCTCACTATATTTATTTGTCTGGTCAGTGTTATTGTTAGTGTTGGTTATTGTGCTGATTTAAGACCTTTACAAATCATTAAATCATTTGGCGAAATGATATGGACATTGTAATGCGGTCCAGAATTGACTCGAACAACGTTCGCTGTGCATTTCATGAAAATAATAAGAATGTACGTCAGCCAATCAGATTCAAGCATTCAACAGCCCGTAATATAACATAATATAATATAATACAATATAATATAATACAAAAGCTCTAGTATGACATATCCTATTGCCCATTTTCACAGACACCGTAGGCCCCAAAATAATGTTTGAAGCCAAATGTGATTGCACCTTTAGGGTGGAAAATGTGAAAGAATGTTGGGAAGGGAGAGTGTGAAAGGAAAAATACATTATCATTCATTGTAACAGCATTGTCTCCAGCTAACATTGTGTGGAATGTGCGCAGAGGCCTGATAAGCCCAGTATGGAGGTCTGGGCATGCTGGAAAATGACCGAGAGCTTTGAACAAACCAGGCTCACTTGTGTCCCTGTACGCTCTCGCTCTGCCAAAAAAAGCTCCAGGGGGACGGAAATTTAGCTGATTGTAAAAATTATATTCACACCACTCTCTACTTTATGGTGTTTGTGCATTTTAGAATTTTAGTCTAGTAACCTTGACAATGTCTGTGGTGTAGCAGAGAAGGATCAAACAGCCTGTTTAAATCCAGGCGCTCCGTGCAAATGGATGCCCTCTGTCCTGTGGGAGACACTTTTACAATTGCATTCTCATTATGTACTGATGAACAGTTATATAGAACACATTACAGTCAGAAACACGTGTGTTTTAAGTTTAAGACCCATGAGTCAGAGAGACACTGACGGTCACTGTTGGGAAGGTTAGCGAACAGCGCTCTGTGTTATGAGAACATGAAGATGTAGAAAGAAACACATGGCTCTTATTAAGAGAAAGAGTGAATGAAAAAGAGAGGCAGGCATTCCATTCTGCAGTTGGTGTTTTTTTTTTTTTTTTTTTTTTAGCAATGGATAATCTGACTCTATCATTTATTATATGTCATCATAAGGATTTGTGACTTCTTCAACAATAGGGACTTTTGGCTCTTTGGACTTTTGGAAAAACACGAGTTTATTTGATTTGTCCACTAACAGTTAATATATTTGCATCGCGGAAGAAATTAGTCTTTTTTTAACACATCAAATTATGCACTGTGTTGTTATAGACTTACGTTGTGGAAATGATGTTATGGAAATTATATGACATTTATATTACATAAGAATAAAATAAAATAATAAAAAACTAAATATAGAATATAATGCCTAATTTCACTTTTTTATGCATTTATAGGCATGGGGGGAAACGAAAATGCAAATAAAAGAATAATGAAAAGAAAAGACATCTGTTTTAATAACAATAAATCAACCCTTAGGACATAAAAAGTGCCAATAGCCGAAGAAACACCCATACATTTATGTCGGGCTTTGCTTCTACAAAGGCATAGCCAATGTCTGCATATATGAGTATAATATTAATGTAATTTGACAAAGTCTTTTTCCATCTTCCCACAGGCCTTTGCATGTAATGAGTCATTGCAGAGATGTGCAGACTGCTGCAATGAGAGGTAGAATCTCTGTCCAATAAGATAATAGTATGTGGGCTACAGATAGACAGATAGAGGACACGTGTGATGTCTTTAACCAAAGTACCCGTATCTCACATGGCTCTATGGGTAACCCAGAGGTCACAGATTACATCCTATCAGCAGGCCCAGAAGGAATCTACCAGGTTTTTTTTGTTTTTCACATTTTTTGCATTGTTTTAATAAACAAACACAGAGACTGGGCAACTGTACAAGTCTAATGAAATATGGTTCATCAAATACTATAATACTGTATGTATAGATAGATAGATAGATAGATAGATAGATAGATAGATAGATAGATAGATAGATAGATAGATAGATAGATAGATAGATAGATAGATAGATAGATAGATAGATAGATAGATAGATTAAATTAAATTAATTATTTTCATATACACACTGCTAAATATATACTTGTTTGTTTAGAGATCAGATTGCTAACATTGCCATTCCTATAAATTTATAAATTTAATTAACATGGGTAATGACTGTAGACATGTCGGAGATGACTTAGGATTAATTTCTACAATTTTGACTTAAAATTTTCAGAATAAATAAGCAAAAAGTGTTACAACAACAATAATAAAAATAATTAATTACATTTATAAATGCGTTTTTCTAGGCACTCAAAGTGCTTTACATTGTCAGGGGTTCTGTCTTCATCCATCTCTTTATCTCTTCATCTCTCCCTGCTCTCCTCTGTTTATTATTAGACTTCAGTTCTTTTCCATGTTGTTCTGTTTTTTCAATTGGATGAAAATCTGCTGTGTTAGATATTTTGTTCCCTGCCTAGAAACTTACATTGCCACAAAGAAATGGCTCATGAGGGCATGGGATCGATTTTGAGGAATTCTGAAAGGATAAATGAATGACAGGCCTCTTTTAGAAATTAAACAGAAAACATAAACACATATAAAGAAACACAATCAGTAGTAAACAGTAAAATATGGATTGTGTCATATTTGCTGATGTCTATGGAGTGAGATGTATTATTAACTACAGGGCTATATATAGAAATACAATTTATAACAGTTTTGCTGTGGTTGTTAGCATACAATAGATGCAATCTGGAGATATTTTAACAACAGACTTGTTTATATCAGTAAATGACAACATCTGTGAATGATAGTGTAGCATGCAAATAAAATAAAGCTTTCACTAGCAAAGATCAGATTCTACATTTGGTTCACACCATGCTTGATCACTGGTCAGTGTACAATTATGGTATACAGAAATCGAAACCTTCAGTGTTGTCTAGGTCTTTCCTTCAGTTCACATCCTTGTTTATTGGTAGACCTGCCAAACTGGGGGGCCTGAAGCTCCTGATCTAAAACCTGACCTGCCTTCAGCCTCAGGGCTCAACGTTTGTTATAGGCTGCACTGCCAGGGGTCACGACCTCCCATGTCACGCTCTAATTATGATTGTCACATCAATGAGCCAAAGATGTGGTTGTAAATTATTTGGAAGCAAACATTTTAGTTTTTCAGTGGTGGTGGGAGATGAATGCATTATCATGTTTCTTGTTAAAATAAATAAATAGATAAAAATAGCACATTTTACCATGTCTAAATCCATTCCTCATTTCTACAGATTTATATGAAAGTATGTTTCCACCAAGGGATTAAAAAATTACGATTAAGTAATTGCAACTTTTTATTTCACAATTCTTTTTTTTTTAACTCTGTGGCAGAAATTGACTTCCATAGATTTGCTCCCAGAACCAGCAAAGAAAATGCTAGATAAATGAATAAACGAACAAATAAACAAAAATAAATGTAAAGAGGAAAAAATTGGATTTTCAAAATGCTATTCCTTTTAGAGCACAAAAAAATGTACAGAAACACATCATGACCGAAAGTCATACTTAAGTGTCATGTATACCATGTCAGAAAAAGAATGAGTCTCTTCCCTCCTTTCATTCAAGTCCATCTATGATCCCACTGGGAGACTGTTTCCTATTGAGCAGTCCAGCCTGTGGTTTTATACTCAAAGCTCGTAAAACACGAGCAGAGGGAAACGGAGAGTGACTGTCTGCCACACTTACATCAAAAACACTGAATGAAGTGCAAGTCGATGTTGTTGCACGTAAATCAGAGGTGGAGACTCACAGAGACAAGACCTTTATTTCTCTGAAAGATTTATACAGCTAAACAAAGAGAGACATAGACCCTACAGTCTTGGTTCAGTCAAGAAAGAGCGTATACAAAAGTGGTGCTTGTTAATGCAAGCCTCACTACTGCTCACACTTAACATTAAGCAATCAGACTTAAAATAGACTGAAATGAAACTAAAATTGGAAAAACAATGAAAAACTTGGGGGGTGGGATCCTATAGACACCAATGAAGGGATGTGAGCAATTTCTTGACGTGGAGGAGGGCTCTTTAGACTTAAGCCACCACCTAGCGACCACTCAGAATACCCTAGCAACCGTACAGCAACTGCACTGCAACATATGTTTAGACATATTTGTTGCATTGACTAAAAGAAAGCTGCTTTGATTAAAGTGAATTGATTCTTCACTACACTATTAATGACCACACAAATTCACTGAATATTTGCTAATAAGACTGCAATACAGTCTGATGAGACCACAGTTTGTAAATGCAAAATGAATACAAGTGGAAACATGTTTTGTTTTTTTAAATACTGTCAAATACTGTTTCAAGTTTTTTAAAAAGTGTATCATTGCAGTTTCCTTCATCTTACAGCAGTACAAAAATTTTGCTCTATTCCTTTACGCCTACTTATTTTTTGTTTTTACACGTTTGATCCTCATTTTGTTCTCTTCCATGAGCATAAAGCCATAGAGAGGCATGAAGGATATGAATCTGTGTTTGTCTAGTCTTGGCAAAGTTCCCCACACACCCAATTATTCCTGCTCCATGAATAAAACAGCACAAAGCAAACTGAGTTCAATTCATTTTTCACTTGCATTCTCCAAAGTTCGAAGGACAACAGGCCTTTTTTTTTAAACGCACTCACTGTTATGTTAGTTTTGATTCCATAACCAACTATAGGGGTTTGAGAGTGTTTTTATTGCTATAAAAGTGTGTTTAATCTGTGTATCATTTTCCAAAGCCTGTGCAAGCCTGCTAAATGCAGAAGCATCTTTAAAGTCTATGGTATGTGTAGCCAGATGCATGCCTTACAAACACAAGCAGCATCTGTCCATTAATCAGTCAAATCAATCTTAGAGAAAACAAAGTCTCCTTAACCCTTTCCAGCAGAGGTTGTGTCAGAAAACAGATATGGCAAAGTTACAGGATTCATCAGATATCAACACATGCATCCATCCATTTCATTACTAACCTTTTCTTTACAAGGGCCTCATTCATTTCCTCCTACACATCAACGGAGTTGCTGTCAATCATCTTAGAAAAACTTGTTCCCCTTTAGGCTTGGCTGAACTTAAGTCATCTCTGGTAAACTTGCCTATAAAGGACAAAATGAAAATTAACAATGAAAGGTGATTCATTCTGTCAGACTAATAAAGATGTGTCCACATGAGTTTGTGTCATTATTTTACCATTAAAATCCACAATAATAGCACAATTTCAAGTGACGCCCCAGTTAAAGTGACTTGACATGAGCAACCTTTGAGCCCATGAAACCACATGTATTTGTGTTTAAGTTGCCTAGTATATATTTAAATAAAAAACGGCAGCATTCTTGGTGTCTGTTTTTGTTTGGTTTTTGACTGAAATATAGAAGAGGTTAAAGCATGTATGCTTCTCACCAATGGCTGTGACCAAATCTGTTGTCATGGTAAATAGTGCTGGCTATTTGTTGTTCAGACAGGTGCAGGTGAGATCCATATCCCAAAATAACTCGGAAATGGAAATGTTGTGCATGATTTTAGGGGCAAAGAGCTTTGGGGCTACATGAAAAAATGCAATTTTGTAAAACACAGATTTAGAGATCTTGACAAGAGTGGGCTGCATTGCAGGTGTCTGCAGTGATATACTGTAAAGTCCCAGAAAGTTCACAAAAAGTGAAATCTCTCTTTAAAGTCTGAATGACACTGACCAAATGCTGCTATTTTGGAAACAGTGCAAAGGTTTGAGTTTATATATACATAAAAGCACAGTTAAATGTGACATTTATTATAATGGGTTTATCTGAGCATTGTTTTAAGTTAAAATTGAAAGTTATATATTTTAATGTTCTGTAATGGTTAAAGCCTATTAAATGTAAAAAAAAAAAATACTGTAATGATGAATGGCTGTTATTACTCATTTTATCATCAGAATAAAAAAATAAAAAATAATAATTTTGGGGCCCCCTCAAAATTAAAGTTGGGCCTCTGTCATCCTCTAGGCCGTATGCACTCTGTCCCCCTTTCCCCAACCACCACCTCAGATTTTCAATTAGTGTCAAACTTTTGGACCCCACTGTATATGAATATGTGATTTCTAGTGCAATTTCATGCTTTTAAGAAAGTGTTAAAAAGGAGAGAATATTTAGAAAACTGAAACACTTCGGTTTGGATACAGTCCAGAAGAAACATGATAACCAACCTAGAATGATCAAGGCCCATGTGCCATAGAAGAAAAATAGAAAAAGAGTGAGAGAGAAATAGACATATCGAATAAGGCTCATGTGACCATTCAAAAACCTCTTGTGTTTGTTTTTATTCTATGTTCAGTAACTTTAGTATCCTGTGTTGTGCTTGCGGTATTTGGCTAGCCTGCAGTTAGTCATTAATTGGCACGTGCACACACAACATTCAGTCTTCCATACTGGGGGTCTGCCACAACTCCAGCTGTGAATCAATGCAGCAAGAGGTTCAATAATGCCTCATCATGATGGTTTCACAGCTGTATTGATCTGTAGTGCCACAGATGTTCTGCGGTGAGAGTTTGAGCTGGAGTCACCTCTCAAATGTCACAAAACCCACTGCCTTTGCAATATTACTCTTCTGAAATGAATGTGGAGAATCATTCACACATGTTTAATAATGATTAAAGGGAGAGATCACACAAAAATTAACATTCTTTCATCATTTACTCACCTTCAAGTCGTTCAAAACCAGTATAACATTCTTTCTTATGTGGAAAACAAAAGAAGATGTTATTTTCCTGTTTGACAATGTAAAGCTGCTGTGACACAATCAGTATTGTATAAAGCGCTATACAAATAAAGGTGACTTGACTTGACATGTGAAGAGCGCCTGTTAAGCACAACAAAAGACATCATAAACAAAGTCCATAACATCTGTGAGCTATATTCCAAGTTTTCTAAATAAATATGATAGCTTTAATATAAGTCTATGTCTACATATGGAGGACGGAAGAACAATACTTGTTTGTATGCAATAAGAATGAGAGATGTTTAATCAGGTTTAAACTACTAAATTCAGTTCTGTAGATTCAGGGCTTTCATTAAATTCAGGTGAGCTAGTTTAATCATTCATTATCATAATCATAATCAGTGAGTTAAACTCTATATTGAGGATGATAAATGTCTCTAAATTGAGGATAAGTCATTAATTTGAAAATTATTTGTATTAAATAAATCGCTGGTAAATATTTGGTTAATATTAACTGATAAATAAATAGACAGATGTAGTTTATGTATCTGTGCAAATCTGTTAAAAAATGTGTGTTTAAAAATACAACAATAAAGCAATAGACTAATAAATATTTTAAACGTTTCAAATAAATTTAAAGTATATTTTAATCTTAAGAATGTAAAAATAAAACATTAATATATGATGTTTATTTGCTAATATATAAAAAAATAAATGATGTAACAAAATAATACACTTGGATTTTTTTTTAAATACAATAAAACACTAATAAATAAATAAATGAACAAAAGTGTAAACATATTTAGATAAATTTATTTGTTCTAATTTTTAAAAACAACAAAATATTTCATTAACACATGATTTTAAGTGTGAATATTTTTTATTTCTATTAATGTTTAAAAATATAACAGTAAAATAACAGATTAATATGTTTAAAGTGCAAATGTATTTAAAGTATTTTTAATAATCTTTAAAAATGTAACAATAAAATGATACATTCATATATAACTTTTATATATATTTAAAATATGTATTCTACAATGTATCCATCAGAAAAATAACATATCATTTTAAAGGTGAATTTTAAACAAAACATTTGCCAGCTGATTTGTAATCATTAACCATTTGCTTTTTTATCCATTAGCCAGATGATTGTCTTTTTTCAAAGACGTTCTAATCATTCATCAGAAGTAATTCACAATGGAACATCTTTCTATGTTAAATCAAAACTTCCATGTGTTTACGACTCAAAACATTTTGCTCTTGATTTCACATGTGGGGTTTCCTACACATGAAATGTGATTAAAATCTTTAATGCAATTATTTTAAATGGTTTATGCTGAAGAGCTCCAATAAAGGTTTAAAGATGCAGACTTGTGATACTGCCGTCCCTCTGGTCACACATTTGATTACTCTGGCCATGATGTGGCCACTGAGTTGCCAAAAATGAGGCTAATAGATGATGTATGTTGGTCTGTCAGATGGAAAGATGCCTTGTTGGCAATGTTCATCCATCATGGTGCCTAGCCATCCATTTAGCCTCTGACACTTCACGAACCAACGGCCTAATCCAATTGCTCACACTAAAGGGACAAGTTTAGGGTGATGGGGTGACTCTTATTAGGGGGAACAGTGGTTCTGCTTGGACCTTCTTTACGGAAAATTTTAATGAACTTCATTTAGAAATGTAAAACTTTACTACATTAATGTGAAAATGATAATGAATAAACAAAGCTAATGATCTTTTAAACAAATTGTATCTGAAATGCATTTTTTCTTTCAGACAAATGTAGGCAGACCTGCAGATTTGTGTCTCTCTAATGAATGTGTGGGTGTATATAATGATTTGTCCACCTTCTTAATGATGAAGTCAGTCCCATTAGTCTACTGAACGCCTCTGTCTCCTCAGCCACTGGGGTGTCGCCACTATTTCCCTCTGGAGCGGACGACCTCTGAAAGAAAACAGTCAAATTAAACGATTAGTGTTCATTCTAATCAAGAGCCAGTCCCATCCAATACACATCCACCAGTTGTTTTGTTGTATGATTAATCTGTCATGAAGTATTGCAGGATTATTTCTTACACCATCAACGTTGCTTCCATAATCCTGATTTAAAATTTGCTAGTTTTAAAAACATTAAACTTCCATATTCCCCCTTAAAATTGTCATTTTTTGTCAATAACACATAAGATGTGTGTGTGTTTATTTTAATATATTTGAATTGTCAGTAACTGATATGCTTAAGAAATATTTATTATTATTGTCAACATTGAAAAAAGCTAAGTTTCCTTTGCATGATACTTTCTTGCTAATAATTTTTTGATGAATAGGAAGTCCTTATTTAAAAATTTTCTAATATTACAAATGTCTTTACTGTCACTTTTGATCAACTGACTAGCTGTTAATTTATAAACTTTTATAAATACTTTGTATTTAATGTTAAGTGTTAATATGGAAATCTGAGAAAAGATGGCTGATAACACAATGTAGCTTCTGTGCCATAAAAAAAAAAGAAAAAAAAAACTTTTTTGATTTCATATTTGCCACTACCTTCTCATCATCCAACACAAGCGTTTTTAGCAATTGGAGAGTCTTGTCAAAACAATATTAATTTTAGTAATAAGTAACAAGTGATTTATGGTGTATTCCTTAGCTGTCAAGCTAAGTGCAGGAGAAACATACAGCAATGTTATATATGGCAGCCATGATAAAGACTTTCATTTCAAACTGGTAGGAGCAGTCTGGAGGCCCTGAGATCTGTTTATGCTTTGTTTAAAACCCTCGCTCACATTTGTTCAGCTGGGTTGCTTTTCTTGGCTTCAAAAAGCATGAGGACCCGGCAACTGCAAAATCCAATTCCCCCTCACCCAGGTCCTCTCTTGGCTCCATCGATGGTCTCCACTTTGCCAAAAAGAGATGAGGGGAAAATACATATATTTATAATGTGAAAAACACACTGTAGTTCTAACTTTAGCATTAGAAAGCCTATTTGTTCTGCTCCGACTCTCATTACAATCTCTGATGCTGTTCAACCTCCCATAATGCACTGAAACATCAGGGAGTCCATGAGCCCACGGCAACATTTTTGTGGTTACTCACGGGTATATTAGTCTCTGTGGAATGTGTATCTCTTTGTTTCAAGGGCATCTAGTTTGTGATTCATGGAATGGAAGGGGGTGTTGGACATGACTGTAGTCATTAAGGCTAAATAAACAATGAAAATAAGGGCTCTTCTGTTCATATGATAAGAGTTGTTTATGTAGTATTCATCAGGCTAGATCATTTGAAGCTTGTTGACAAAGGATAAGCATCTTTGTGGGTCTCATTTGTTGTTGCTCTTCTCTTCTGGTCAGCCTCTTTCTTTTTTCTCATTCTTATGGTGTATCTAAATGCATTATTCAGCAGACTGATGTTTGACTCGTGGATTAGAAACACACCATTCCATTTATCCACTCATATAACATGTGTCCTCAAAAAACCCTTAAGGGTTTACTCTCTCTTCCCCGGGCAATTTTTCTTGCTCCCAGCAGAGACTTGTAGAAGTACATTAAACTGATGCAGGCCAGAGACGCCCCTTTTCCACCAAGGGTGCCTAAAACCAACTGGTCTCAAGCCAGAAACTAGTAATGTTAGTGTCTATGTGATCAAGTCTGCATCAAATAAAGTTTTAAAAACAGCTAATGCTGTGACAATGCAAAGCAGCTCAATCTTACTATATAGTCTTACTTTACCATCACACAAGTATGTTATTATATATACTAAAACAACACAAAACAATATTTATTAAATGTTTGTGTGTATATATATTGCACATGCTCCCCATGTCTGCAATTGCTTGATGAAAATTAAAACAAAAACTGTAATATTCTGGAACATCATTACAATTTAAAATAGTGTTTTTCTATTTGATTTGATTTTAAAATGTAATTTTATGCAAAGCTGAATTTTCAGAAGCCATTACTCCAGTCTTCAATGTCATCATTCTTATATGCTGATTTGGTGCTGAAGAAATATTATTATTCTTATCATTATTATCAGCTAATGACGACTGCATCCAGAGCGGCTTGTGATATTTGGATGTTCAAATATGTTTTTAAAACAACAGTCACTTCTTCATATCCAAATGTCACACATCAGGTGTGTTGGTGGCGCCATTTCAGATAGCATGCCGGCATGAAGTGTATCTGAAAGGCGCCAGAGGTCTCACCCATTCTCATGGCTGCTAGTCCATTTGGCGAGACCCAGACTGGTGGGAATTCTTTCATAGGGGCATCGTGACAGATGATTTGCAAGGACATGTGCAGTCAGAGACTGGAATGAGAATGAGAGAACGTGGTGTCCTGGACAGCAGTGTCAAAATGTTTATCTACACCACGAGGAGAACATATGACAAAGCTACATACCACTCTATCCTCAGAGCTCCCAAATAGTGTATTATTAACCCCACACATCATTTAGAAAGAACTGCTGCAAAGCCTTGAGAACATCATCTGGTCATCAATCCAAACCAGACGAGCTCTGAAGAAGCGGTAGAGTCTTTAAATCAAGCTAACGTGAAGTGACATTTTGTGTCAGTGATGAATCAGACAGGAGACATGCCAAGAGTCAAGTCTGACACTTTAAGCTTGATCAGAAGAACCCAGAGCAGGTCAAGTGCAGGTCAACACTGTACACAAAATGAGATCATAGTGAATTTCACTGTCACAAGTCACGTCATGCCATTTTAATTTGGCACCTTCCCCACTTAGATGTTTAACTTTTTTTTTCCTTTGATAATATCTTTAATAATTAATTAGCATGATTTTTGTAGATAAAATATTTGGAGTGACATGAGAGACAAATTGCATGTTTTCCTGTGAAAACTAAATTCTTTTCCATACAGTGAAATGATGATCACAGGCTGTCAAGTTCTGCTGAAATTTTAGCTACGGTTCATGAAAAATAAAATTACAGCAAACTATATTCAATGCACTATAATATTATAATATATTATTATATACTATTATAAAGTAAAACTTATTAGGTCTGGCCATTGCTTAATAAAAGCTGAATGCCAAGAATACTTACTACTATACTATACTATACTGCAATTAAATGAAATTAAATAATGAAATTAAATGAAATAAAAAAAAGGCATAATACAACTGCTAATTTTCACATTAAAAATACTAAACAGATTCAATATCTGAACCCCTTGGGAGCTGGAAATCCACTATGTTATTTGGTGATTTGTTTGTTGATTTTTTTATTCTTCATCAGGAAAGGAAGGAAATGTGGCTGCATGGTATTTTGTACAGCTTGGTATCTACATTGAGGTTGCTAGTGGATCAATATCTATGAATTATAGAAGGAAGATTCCCAGATAACATATAGTGAAGTTCTGGAGCATTTTATAGTGTTTCCTACGACCATTGTAAATTCTGACACTACTAAATGCAATTACTGACAAAAGCACACTTTTCCAAAAACAATTGTTATTCCAAAATTATTATTAATAAAAAGCAACTCAAGAAATGGGATGCACTGAATTTCATGACACCAATTTGCTATAAATTTGCAAAGTTAGTTCTTCACTGGAGATACATAACTGTAAAAGGTTTGCAGATTTTTTTTTATCTTCTCATAGAACCTCAATTACTGAAATAAAGCACACTGAGAGGGCGAATTACTGTAATGATTTTACAGTGTGCACCTATCCAACAGGATACTTTGCGAGCCGTGCAAATCGCTATGAAGGAGTAGAGATTATATTCTACACATGTTCATCTGTTTACACTGGCACAGGTCTGTGTTTACATAGTTGTGGGGATGGTGAGAGATGCCATGCTCGGTTGTGGAAATCCACTATGCTTTTGGAAACCGAAAAGCTGCCTACCTCAGGCCTGAGGTGACAAGCCACTTCCAATCTGGTTAACAGAGTTTAAAAGCTTTTAAACACAGATGTGCCTCTGGCATTTTCACTGTTTAAAGTAACTGCCATTTCAGTGTGGTTAGTTTCCACTTAATCTCTGAGATCAGACCATTGAATATGACCAAGTGCCTTGTCTGGAGAATATGATTGATATAAGCAGCAACGATGCCATTTATATTCATAGTGCTGTGTTAAGTTGAGAATCTACTTGTCTGTTTGTAAGTAGTCGCTATGAAGCCATCTGTCAGGCCAAATATGGCAATGAGAAAGTATACTTGGTTGGAGAAAGTGGGGAGAAGGTCCTCTGTGATTAATTAGAGATCCTGATGGCAAGGACAGGTGTAGCCTAGAGAAAAAGAGAGAGACTGGTGAACAGTCCTTTGGGAACAAAACACTCTCACACACACCAGCACTCACACAGACAACATTCTATCTGAGCACTTAGAAAGGCCACCTCACTTTAAGCACTAACACTTTTAGATACACATAGACACCCATTTATCATAATGCCATTATGTTTTCACTGCTATTCTCTGCTATAGGAAAACGTTTCACTGGGGAAAAATATATCAGTCTATGTCTGTGACACTTTTGCAATGAGTTAAGATAGGAAATATCATTCAGTTATTCAGCTGCAAGAGGGGTGTGTTTTCTAAACTATCTATCTATCTATCTATCTATCTATCTATCTATCTATCTATCTATCTATCTATCTATCTATCTATCTATCTATCTATCATATCGTTTTGTTTTATTTGGTTTAGTTTAGTTTAGTTTAGTGTCTTCTCTGGTGTTTGTTTAGTTATTTTGTTTAGTTTTACTTAGTGTTTTGTTTAGTTTATTTTTGTTTAGCGCTTTGCTTTAGAGTTTGGTGTTTCATTTAGTTTTGTTTGTGGCTTGCTTAGTGTTTGTGTAGTGTTTTGTTCAGTTTTGTCTAGTTTTTAGTTTTGTTTTATGTCTTTTGTTTAGTTTTATTTAGTGTTTTGTTTAGTTTAGTATTGTTTAGTGTCTTATGTCATTCCAACATTCAAAATGTGTTTAACCAAGCTTACTTTATCATGTAATATTTGGACATATTTCGAAATGCATGTTAAAATTGTGTCAGCACAGCACATTAAAGCAGATATTTTTGCAGGTGAAAGAATGCTGAATTATTCAGCAATCAATGAAGAAATAGTTTTTGTTTGTTTTTGTGTAACTTATTAGTGAGAACAGCACAGGTGTTCTGCTCAAGGATCATGTTTAGAACGGTGATGCTTAATGCTTCATGTCACACTACTGTGTGTTTCTAAATGCCTCTGGCCTGGCTACACTTCAGTCAACAGTTACAGTGCTGAGCATGCATTGGAGTTCCTACAGGTTTGTTCAGTGTCATTTCTTGTTTGTGTATGTGTGTGGCAGGGAGATGACACATAAGACAGATAAGAATAAGTACACGTCTGAACAGACTGATGCATGTAGATAAACATCAAGTTTTACAGAGGATCGTGCACGCTATTTGGAATGGTAGATGGAGAATGAACTGAAAAGTGAAAATGGTTTGGGAAATCTTGGAAAGAGGGCCAGACAGAAGAACAGAACAAAGATATAGATAAAGGCTGTTTCTCAATATGTGTTCTTCAGCGATCTTGCATCCTTGTGTTCTTGCTTTACGTCATCATTAACCATCGAAGTTCAATTCCAATTCTCAAGAACGCAAGTACAGAGGACTCATGAAAGTGCACGGATGTGTTCTTGATATCAAGGATGCATTGAGTGCAGACTTGAGAGAATCGAGCCATAAGAAATCCCAGAAGATGCTGCGGGCGGACAGTGTATGGAAGCCTGCAAGCTTTAAACTCGCTCTCGCAAATACTTGACGGCTCTTGAAGGTAAACATTTATCATTTTGTTTTGCTTAATTTTAATAGTTATAAGACCCGGAGAAAGTCTGCAGTATTTTTATTGGCATATTAAAATGAATCTTAACATGGTAATAGTTAAACATATAACGCTGTAAAATAAAATAATATACAGTACAATTATATGTAAATAATATCTATAATAGTAGAAAATGTTTTAATAAATTATGACTTTTGTTTGTAATGTTATGTTATATTTATGGTTCATTGACTGCTGCTTATGCTGTGACTATGCGATCAGTTAAGCAAGAACGCAGCACATCGCAATACTCATAATGGTGCGTTCTGTGTTCTCACGTCCTTCCAAGTTCGTTCTTCCAAGGAAGCTTAGCATGACCGTTCTCCACGAGGAACACAAGTCCGTTCTTTGCATTCTTGGAATTGTGAAACAGCAAAATATTTATTTAAACCTTAATTATTCCAAACTTTGACTTGTTTGAATGTATATGTGTGTATGTGTCTGTTTGTGTGTGTGTAAGTGTGTGCATGCATGCGTGTGTGTGATAAATAATGAGCAAACATTTAAGCAAGAAAGAAATGAGAACAACTTGAATCTGGAAAAAAGAAGTAACAAAAGAATGATAGATGTGTTTGAAAAGAAAAAGAGGAGGAGAAAAGATAAAGCACCCAAATTCCACAGAAAGGCTGACATAATGAGTGAGAAAGATTAAAGTATGGTTATCACGCAGTTACAATGAGGGATAGACCAAAACAGAGAGAGAGAGAAGAAAACCTCTGTGACTGGATCTGCTTCAGGGACATAGGGAAAGGGCTGGTCTTAGTAAGGCCTCATGTAGAGGGTTTTCCCTGAGCACCCATTTCTCAAAGCTTCTCCTAGAGGTGAGGACAGAGGCCGTCTGGCACATGTTCAACAGATGTCTCTCCAGGAACTGTCTTTTAACTACAGGGACAAAAACTGTATTGCCAGCCTGGAAACTCCTATAGATTAGAGTAATTACCCTGGAAAATCAATCAGTGGATCAAAGATTAATTTCAGATATAGTAATAACTGATAAAAGTAAAGAAAATAAACAAGTTTTAAGAGTCTGTTTTCTTTTACCTGTCATTTGAGGCTTAACTTAATGTATAACCCTGATTACTTTGAAAAAAGGTGTTCATTGCTCCAGGCTTGCATTATTGGGTTCACAGACAATGACAATTCTTCTTACTGCAGGATCTATCATTAAGCCCTGTAATGCACTCATTTTAACCGACTGAACTATAAAACACAGGGTTCAACGTCAGGCTCAGGCATGTGCATGAATGTAGCCTCTGCTGTGTTGTCACACAATCCTTAAAGGAAACATTCAACCCTAAAATATGATTTATAATCATGTTTTGCAAAAACCCGAAAAGTAGTTACAATAATGTTTTATGACAAATATACCTGCAATCCAAAAAAAACAAGACGTCTAGGGGTTAATTAACCCAAAAAGCAACAAATCATATGGCGTGGCAAATGCAATTGACCTCAAATGAGACATGACTCCTCTAGAGAGGTGAACTTACTCCAGAGAGAGCAAAGAAACAAACAAACTCCAAACAGTCGAATTAAACAATTATCCTTTTAACCAATCGAAATTGCCCATACTGGCATAATGGGATTGGGAAATAAAAGCGGAATTGTAACTAACTAACTAGTTAGTGACACACAAAAAAGGCAAGAAATCAAGAATGCAAGAAAGAAAACACCATGAGAACATCAATGAACTATTTCTCTTTAATGACGTGTTTCCACTGAAATTACCCGGAACTATTCTACCAGGAACTTTTTTTTCCCAGGAAATATTTTCCCCCCAGACCTGTTGCTTTCTGCGTTTCCACCGTAATCTAAAGTACCGTGAAGATTAGGCAGATAGCAAATTTTCAGACTTGAATTCTCGGTAGTTCAGACTTTGCAAATTCGACTCTGGAGTGTGAACTACCACGGACGGGACGACGTAAATCCGGTTATTCTGCAAACAGCAGCATACTTGATAACATTAGTCAGCTCGCCTTGGCTACTACAATTTTCCTCACTGTATATTTACAATAAGACGAAATATGATATCAAACACCACTGTCTCTTTCGTTTTCATTTAAACATATTAATAGGTGCAGAAATGTAGTTCAGGGAAATGTGTAACATATACAGCCTACATTACAATGAAAGAAAATATTATATCAATTGCCTCTTATTTTTATTGTAACATATTAATAGATCAATTGAATAAAGACCAAAGATTACCTGTTAGATTTACCCAAATTATATTTTATGTTTCACCACTTAAGAGACATCAGAGCCAGCAGCAAATGTCAGAAGGACTAGCTGAGTTGAGGCGGCTCTTGTCAGTAAACATGATCGCTTGGAGCTGATAGTCTCCAAAATCGTCGAAACACATTTTTAAATAGGCGCTGTCTTTATAAATAAACCACAGATTTGACTTTTAAACAATTACATTCTCGCCTGAAATACTTTAAAAACATTTCATGACACAATAACAGTAATATTTAGAAAATTATCCGAATAAATGGTGGTTGAAATCACAACGCTGGGTGAACTTAACCAATCAGCATGTTAAGCACCCAAGTCCCACTCCCGAAAGTTCCGGACCTTTGAAAAATTAAAAATTACTATCTCGCATGCAGGGACTTTCTGAGGGTCAATTGTTTACCCAGAACTTTATTTAGATCCTGGTTCCTGTGGTGGAAACACATTGAGTACCAGGCCAAAGTCCCTAGTTCCTGGGGAAAGTTCCAGCGGTGGGAACACGGCTTTAGATCCAGTGATTGTGGGTGGTCACAGGTAGAGGAGGATAGAGGTTCAGGGTTTCACGGCTGCCAGCTTTCACGGCAAAAGCAAAGCCCTCCCATAAGAGCGTCCTGTGACCGCTGGGTCAGAGAGGGATCAGGAGAGGGGCAGAAGTTCAGACCCAGAGAGACTGATGGGGAGAGCTAGACTTCCTCCTGATCTTCACCTCAGCCTGGAGCAGACAGCCTTTTAGAGACGCTCAAGGTCTCACAGGCCGGCTTATCTCAGAAACATGAGAAAAGCCATTTGTCAGGGGAGAGGGGTGCTATTCTTCCCAAAATCTGCTTTGGATTCGGATCCTTTGGTTCATTTTAAATCTGAGTACTTGCAGAGGCTACACATAATTGAAATGTGCTTTGCATGATCTGATGAGAGTAACAGGGTTTTTTTTTTTCTAAATTCACCAGTATATTAAAACAAATTTTTATATCGAAATTGTATATAAATAACTTTTTAATCACTAAAGTTCAGACATTTAAGAAAAAAAAGAAAACGAAAGAGGATGAAAATGAAGATTTGGCTTAAACTGTATTTCTGGGTCCTTGTTCACAGATCAAACGAATCAATATAAAACACACACACACACACACACACACACACACACACACAAAACAAAAACAACTCAAAAGAAAACAAAAGAGCACACAAAAAAGAAAAAAGAAAACGTAAAACAAAACAAAAAAAGAGCACAAACAAAACAACACAACCAAAAGTCCTTCAGCCCTTATTAACGCTAAGAGAATCTCAGTTTGATGTTCAAAATCTCAGTTTCTCTAAATTTTCTTCTCCACATTTCCATTTCCACTTTCTCTCCTTCCTATCTCGACTCACTGGCCTCTATTTGGCCCTTGGCTCTATTATATGTCTGTGACATTCCTCAAGACAACCTGGAGCTCTGTGACGCCCTCCACTTCCTCTCTGCCAAGATGGGAAAACAACCTTCACTCCAAGAAGCCTTTGGCTTCAGCGTCTAAAACGAGAAAATCAAGATCAACCGACACATGCTGGAGATTAGCAGCTATTTCCAGAAACATGAAAAATGTATTGTGGTAAAACAAAGGTATTTAATGTGCCGTTTAGTGGTTTTAAAAGAAAACAACTGTCCATAAAATTTAGAGAAGCACGTGATCAAGTGCACATGTAGTTAGAGGAGATATGTTTGAGACAGTCCTTGGGGTGGTATGGTGTTTTCTTTCATTTTGTCCCCTTCTTTGTCACTGTTTGTTTCTCTGTAAACATCAGCCCAGAAGATGAGACCCTGCCCTACCCCCCATCCTACCCAAACATGCTATTCTACCACCCAAGGCCAAGCAGGAAATAATTTAGATATTTGCTTGGTCCTGTCCACAACCACCCAAAATATGTTTTACATTCCAATCAATGATCTTGCACAGTTCCGGTTACTCTTCCAAGTATAAGTGATATTCTCACCCTAGGTTTTGTTGGTTTAGGTGCTTTCATAAGTACTGAACTGAAATCCATTGGGTTAATATTGGTTTAAAGAGTGTCAAGAGACATAATGGTGTTAATCTGGCATTTACAGCCAGAGTTGATGCTGTGGTTTTAGTCAGCAGCATGATGAAATGTAAAGAAATTTAGCAGTGTCAATGATGATAAAGAACACAAATCAGGTGAAAAACCACTTGTCAGAATTCCTAACTGCCAATGAAAGACTGGAAATAAAGTGTGACCATGAGTCCCACAACTCTAAAACAACATCTCCAGCAGCACTTGGCCTCTGAGTTCACTGGAAAGGAAAACTCAATTTAAACTCATTATATGAAAAACTCCACAGCAGTTCAGTTGTACTCAACTGGAACCAAAGAAACAGAGCAAGCCTGGTCCTGCACACTGATTTCTGCAACTCTATCATGATGCTGATTGTTTAAATATGCAGTTTTCTCATAAAGCATAATTTTAGTGGTAGTCATGTAAAAATATTTGATAACAAATACAGTAAAACAATAATATGACACAATTATATATATATATATATATATATATATATATATATATACATATATACACACACACACACACACAATGCATTGCGAAAGTATTCACCTTAATTTTTTTCACGTTTTATGTTGCTGCCTTTTTTACCGTTTTAAATTACTTTTTTCCCACATCAATCTACACTCCATACACCATATTGACAAAGCAAAAACAGAATTGTCACTTTGTAAATGTATATAAAAAAAAAAAAAAAAAAAAAAAAAAAAAGAAGTTAAACACTAACCCTTAGCTAAATATTTTGCTGAAGCACCTTTACAGCCTCAAGTCTTTTTTTTGTTTGATGCAACAAGCTTTGCTCATCAGCATTTGGCAATTATCTGCCTTTCTTCTACTCACCTCTTCACCTCTCAAGCTCTTTCAGGGTTGGATGGGTGCGGACACAAATTTTCAGGTTTCTCCAGAAATATTTGATTGGGTTCAAGCCCAGGCTGTGGATGGGCCAGTCAAGGACATTCACAGAGTTGTCTGTAAGCCACTCTTGCTTAGGTTCATTGTCCTATTGGAAGGTGAACCTTCTGCCCAATCTGAGGTTCTGAATGCTCTGGACTAGGTTTTCATTAAGACTATCAGTATTTTGGTTCACTGAGCTTTTCTTCTACTCTGATGAGTCCCTCAGTCCCTGCTGCTGAGAAACTACCAGCACACTTTACATTTGGGATGGTACTCTGCAGGTGATGAGCAGTGCCTGGTTTCCTTCAAACTTGATGCTTGAAATTGAGGTTCATCAGACCAGAGAATCTTGTTTCTCACAGTCTGGGGGTCTTTTGGGTGCTTTCTTGCAAATTATGCAACGTATGTTTTCATGCGTCTCCACCTGTTTTTATACAGTCTATGGTCTCAACTGAAGAGAGTGTTGCAGAGATGTTTGTTCTTTTGTAGATTTCTCCAAATATGATCATGGAGCTCAAATAGAGTGACCATCAGGTTCTTGGTCACCACTCAAGCCAAAGCCCTTCTCCATCAGTTGCTCAGTTTGGCCAGCTCTATGAAGAGTCCTGGTTGTTTCAAATTTCTCCCATTAGGTTAACAGAGACTACATGCTTCTGTGAATCTTCAATGAAGCAGAATGCTTTTCTGAATTCTTCTCCAGATGTGTGGCTTGATGCAAACCTGTTTCTAAGCTCTACAGGCAGTTCTTTTGACGTCAGGGCTTGGTTTTTGCTCTGATATGCATTATTAGCTGTTAGACCTATTATTAAGATGTGTGCCTTTCCAAAGCATACCTATTCAGTTGATTTTGCCACAGGTTAACTTCACTTGAACTGTAGTTACATCTATAAGCAAAATGAATGCTCCTGAGCTAAATTTCAACTGTTTTAAATACATTTGCAAAGATGTTTAAACCTGTTTTTTGCTTTACCATTATGGTGTATGGAGTGTAGATTGATGTGGAATTTTTTTTTTATTTAAAGCAGTTTAACATCAGGCAGTAACATAACAAAATTAAATTAAGGGATATCAATACTTTCGCAAGGCTCTGTGTGTGTGTGTGTGTGTGTGTGTGTGTATATATGTATATATATACATACATACATATACAAGGATAATCTGACCTAATTGAGGAAGGTTTTCAAACCCTTGGCTCAGTATTTAGTCCTTGACATTAAGTCCCCTGAAATCATCTGTATCTGGACCCCAAAAGAGCAGCTGACTTCAGTATGTGCAGCAAACTTCCGTTCTGTCAATTATGTCCAGAGAACAATGCTAATTAAAGCCTCACTAATAAGGCACAGAAGGGACCAGACTGACTTTATGTGATGGGCAGGCCAGGCAGTGAAGAACTTAAGTGTGCTTGACCTGTTTTGAGAGAAAGTCTGGATCCTGCACCAAGAGTCTAATTAAGGATAGATTGGAAGTGAACTCGGTAGGAATGAACTGAAGCAACAATACTTATGAAAGGGATTAAGGAGGAACAAGAATACACTGAATTTCCATCACAGGTCTGACAAAAATAACAAATGGCAGGGGCAGTCGAGTCCATGTGTGTGTGTGTGTGTGTGTGTGTGTGTGTGTGTGTGTTTCAAGACTCCTAAACATAATTATTACACTTAGGTGCACAACTCATCCTGTACGGCATACAACAATTTGTATGGCTTCTCAAGGAGATCAGACTTTTCCAACAGACTTAAGATGCAGTCATATTTTTGGTAAAACACAAAAGCAAACGCTATATTATATATATATATATATATATATATATATATATATATATATATATATATATATATATATGTATATGTGTGTGTGTAATAGAAAGTAGGATATTTTATCTGACTCAGGCTGCATGTATATGGTTCACCCAGAATAATAAGAGACCCTCATCTCTGCACATCAACAGGCACTTTGTTTTTGTCAAAGGGCAGAGTTTAAGTGTGTGGGACACAGAAACCAGGGTGCATAACTGGTGCTGGTCTGACTTACAAGTTAACATCCCCTCCTACTTCTTAATGAAAAATTAATGACTTTTTGCCATGCATTCTTGCCAGAGGTTGAAAATGCAGGGAAGAAATGAAAAGAATCCATTAGGTTTAGTTTTACACAGACAGGAGTCATCTGAAATGTCTGGAAACCTACTGACACTCTCACATGCTACAAAATGGATTACTGGGTCACAACCCAAACCACAGACTATCGATTTGGCTACAGTGTGAAGGAGTGATTTACCCTGAATCAACACGCATACAACATATAACTCATGTGCTACATGATACGTCATGGCTATTTGAGTGGATCTGTTTCTGAAATTCTTACACCCTGAATGAAATTGAATCACTCGCTACTTTTGGCAGGGTTCTTAGCTAGATTGATTAAGACTTCACTGTGAAACATAAGTGTAGTTCATTGGATTTTAAGCCATCTTACACCATTTCTGAAGCAACAAGGACAAAGAAATCAATTGCAGTTTGGACAGCAGCTCCTGACCTGCAGTATGTAAAAAAAAAGGATGTTGATGTTGACAGTGTTCTACTACAAAGGGCCAATGATGTGACATTGCTTTTTTGTCTTGTCTATTAATATATTTAAAATTAAAAAATCTAATTCATGCACAGAGTGTCTTTGATAGTCAAATTCTTTGATGAGCATGTTTTTTAAACCACAAATTGAAATTAATTGTAAACAGGATTAGTGTTTCATTTGTCTGTGGGCCTAAAGCACAGTTAGGGGTCCTTGTCTGAGAAGAGCAGGTGGAGAGAGTAATCAGAGATAGGGAGAGAAAACAATCTACAAGCTGACTATAGGTTTTCAGTTGTGGTAGGTGTGTGTATGTATGTGTGTCAATGTGTGTGCAGACTAATGATGAATAGGGAGATAAGCCCCTGAGATTAAAATGTATGGTCGAAAACATTTTGTCACTGTGTATGTGCGTTAGGGGCAGCCCTGCGAATTAGATCAGGGGCCCAGGCCGTCTGCTGTCGAGAGCTGCGGAGCCGGTTCTGTCAAGGTGTCAGAAAATTGATGTTTCTGTACTCTAAAGCTGTAAAGTGAACGTCTCAACGCAAACACACAGTAACTAGGTACTGACGGACAGGACAGACGAGACTGTTGGCTGAAGAAACTCAGCTGGGTAGCATTAACCTGTCAACGTTCCAGTTAATGCATTGCACTTTGAGTAAATAATTGCACTTTGAGTAATCTAAGATGGGAATTCTAGACATGCAATAACTATTTGATTAATATGAATCAAAGTTCTGCCTTTAATTTTAAATAATCAATTAAACATGGCAAGGATGGAGTCTAAGTGCCCTTAAGCAAGCTACTTCACTTTGGGGAGCCTCAACAGTGCTGTAAATCTCCCTGCCTCCCTTGTCTTGCCAGTCTTTCACAGTTCCAGACAACTGGGGTGCTGTTTGCCCTGAAAATATGATGCGTCAAGACTTGTTGAATCAGGTTTGATGTCAATAACATAAAGTGTTATTGGTTTGCGTATGTCTTGTCATTGACATCAAGTCTGGTGTGGTGCATGTTGACATTTTATATTTAAATATACACAAGTGTGCATGATATAAGATTATATTATTCTCAATAAATAAAGAAATGTGCAGAAGTACATCAGTGTGCAGGACTTCTTATATACTTTATTTTTAACAATACGGAATAACATTATTATTAAAGCTTGTTTCCGCCATAGGCAAAAAAAAGAAAGAAATCCAATTAAAAATAAAAATAACATAATTGTGACTTTATCACACAATTCTGACCTTTTTCCTCTCAATTCTGTTTATATTTCACTTTTTTCCCCCAATTTATTTCACATAAAGAATATATAAACTCAAAAAATCAAAGTAAAAAATCTAAGTAAAAATTCTGTTTATATTTCAGAAATTATAATTCTGACTTTCTCACAATTATGAGTTTATATCTGAGTTCATCTCACAATTCTGACTTTTTCCCTTGCAATTCTATTGCAGAAATAATTTTGAACTGAACAATTGCCACAGAGATTTTTTTTTAAATCCATATGTATAGTTATCTAGACATTGCTACTGTTCAGAAAAATGTATGATAATGAAAATGGGAAATAACTAAAAAAATATATTCATGAATGTTCTTTAGTGATTATCAATTATGGCTGCATTTACAGTAGAAGTAAAGCAGGACCATTTGTCCCCAGAACATAATTCGAATGTGAACGGGTTAAGACTGATTTCATCACAACATCGTCCGCTGATGTTTAATTTACTTTGGACCCCTCGGAAAGTGAGAGAGCAGGAGCAAGAATGTGAGTGTGTGGAGGGACTGGTTGGGGCCACGCGTCTGAGCCAATCAGCGGAGAGTATCGCTCATGTCATGTCAGCGCACTGAACACACAGGCTCTTTAACTGAATGCAGACTGCATGTTTACTCATCACAGCTGGGATTCAGACTCGCTTTCTGCGTCTCCGCTATGCTGACCCATTGGCTCACGCTATTTGGATACTGAACAGCTCCACGTCCTCTACAAAGATCGCTGGTTTACCTTCTGTCATCTGGACTCGAGCAAATGACACAACTTGTGAATATTCTCTAACAGCAACGGAAATAAATCAACTCATATCGTCCCCGTAAGTATGTTTGCGCATTTCCGTATGCCCTTAAAGTACGCGGATTTGTTTTAATTGGTATAGACTCATAAAATGTCGATTTCTAGTATTGTGATGTGCAAAACACGGGGAATTCAGAAAAAATCTTTTTTCAGCTGCGTACGCATGAATTAAATGTAGTCTTCCATAATAGAAAGCAAAGAAAGTGCGTGAACTTTCTATGCGCGTGTAGGTCAATGACAAATAAAAATATTTTTAAATGAGAAATGCAAAAAAAAAAAAAAATGAATAGTTCATACTCATATCGTTTTTTATATGTTTTGAAAGTCGTTATAACAAAATTATTTGATGACTACAAAATGTCAAAAGGTCTAACCATGAAGAAAAAAAGTACGAAAATACGTGCTGTCAAAACATCAGATATTTTTTAAATAACAATTATGGGGGATTTGAAGTGGTCCTCCCTGTTTTTCTTTTCACAAGTAAACAGATATGTTTTCGGCACCATACTGACTTTGGTTTGCCAGACAAAATTAATGCTAACAAAAAAAGAAAGATTTTTTTTTAATAGATTTCCGACAGACATTGCAAGTCTCCGGTTAAACCGCCTAGACTTTTTACTTTCCACAATTAGAAGTTCAGAAATCCAAAGCATTGATAACATTTGAGTGTGCGTGACCTTTTAATGTACGTTATTGAATTGAATAACTTGACTAATGAAAAAACTGCCTGAATGAACAGAAATGATTCAGGAGGTAATTGCATTTTTGAACTATAGAAACACCACACTTTACCTAACAACTTTAGACTCACGGTGAGTTACAGCATATGGCCGTCTAGTGTGAAGCCCCGCGGGTCTCCAGATGTGTGTGCACACACACTCAGCTGTTTCTTGTCACTCAGGTCACTACCGGCATTAAAGTCTCTCTTTCCTGTCAATCAGGGGGCCGTTTGGTCTCCTGACATGTAGCTCACCGATCCATGACCCAAAGACTCACCTTTTCCATAATAAAAACAAAAGAATACTGTTAGTTCTTAAATACTAGCCGTTGGTGACTATTTCCATATAAGGTAGAATAGAAGAGACTCAACCTTGTCGGTTCTCTGTGAAACGTTTGTATGCGCGCGAATTGCACAATGCCTGATTGACGCACACTGTCTTACTATATCTTTCGTGAGAGTAGTATATGTATGTATTTACACTTTGAACTGCATAATATCGAGCTGTTTCTTATTTTGAGCGAGAATATCGAGTGAGTTCTCTGTAAATTAGGTGTTGGTGTCCTCTAGCGGTTGTTCTGCTAGTGAAGATTTGGCCTGACGATGTCGTCGTGTCCGTTGCTCAGCAACAGATAAGAAGAAAACGTCTGAGCAACTGACTAACTTAATACATTACTTATTGATTTCATAATCTAGTCCTCCCAAAATCAGTTTTATACTCATATTTACCGGAATATTTAACCCAAAAATAAAACGTCATAATTTACTCAACCTCATGTTTGTATTGCTTGCATTAGGCCAGAATGACAGCATTACATCGGCGAAAATGAATGACTAAAGTGAAATTTGTTACATGAAAAAAAAAACAATAGTAATTAAACATAAGGACAATTAAATTAAGTCAGAATTGATATTTTTGGGTGAACTTCTCCTTTAAGCAATGCCTGCTATTTTAAAAGACACTCCATGTGGGAGTGAATGACAAACCAGTTAACTAGACCCCTGGGGCTTCTCAGGTGAATTGGGTGGAAGCACTGGCAGATTTCCAAATGTGGTACCAGAGATCTGAGGTTGTTATGTAAAGACTCGGTTAATAGATGACCTATTACGACCACATGTGAAGCTCGGTTTCAGCTGACGGTACCAGACAGTGATTGTAGTCTTGTCCCCTTGTTTGGTCTAAAAATCTCTTAGGCGTGTTTTAAGTTGCCGTTTGGTTGTGCAACTGACTATTATGGAAATGGTTTCAAAAAAAAGAAATCAGGATTTTAAGATAAAGACAAAGTGTTGGTAAAGATGGGGAAATCAAATTTGCCCGTCTTGGACATAAACAAAACAATAAAATGAGCATTGTTTAAGGTTTTTTTTTTTGAGTTGGTTAAGCTAGAGCAGTGTTCAGAAATTATATGATAAATATATTTGTCTCTAGAATGTGTGAAACAAAGGGATATGTGTAGCTACGCAAATGACAGTAAGAGCAATTCAAACACCAGATCCTAGTCTAGAGGATATGCTCTGAGGACTGCTTGTATGTGTATCTGTGTTGATTTACTAGTGGCGAGCGGAGGAGGTTCACAGTGGCCCATTTGTACTGGGAGGCCCTGACGTGTGCTCACCTATGCAAATCACCCCACACCTCAAACACATTTGGCAGCTTTCTATCTGCCCGGCCTGTGAATGTTGCCAAGCATGGAGAGGGGGTCAGAGACAAGCTGCTCTTTTAGTCAAACAGTCAGATTCGGATACAGGCCAGCTGGAATTTAAACTAGAAAACCCTTCAAACCTCTTCTTAGGCAACCCATATTTCCTCAGATAGCAACGAGAACAACATCATCAAAGCAAAATTGTCTAAAGCAATGCAAGTCAATGCTAGTAGCTGTTTGAAGTTCATGATGTCATTGTAGTCTCTAGTGCCAGTTTAATCATAATGACAGAAAGGAATAGGAGCACGATCAGCCATATTTGCACCTTGGGTCAAAATGACATGTTTTCTTATATATTTATTCCACTGAAATGTTTGGCCTCTGTAAGATTTTCTTTTTGAGAGAAATGAATACTTTTATTTAGTTAGGACACAAAAATTGGTCAAAATTGACAGTAAAGACTTTTATAACGTTACAAATGATTTATAGTTCAAGTAAATGCTGTTCTTTTGAATGTTATATTTATCCAAAAATCCTGGGGAAAAAGTTTGCTGTTTCAGCAGAAATATTAAGCAGCATAACTGTTTTCAACTTTGATAATAATAAGAAATGTTCTAGTACAAAATTAGCATATTCAAATTATTTCATGTTACACTGAAGACTGGAGAGTTGGCTGCTGGAAATTCAGCTTTTCCATCACAAGAATAAATTACATAAAACAATATTAATCAAATAAATTCAGTCTTAAAAGATTTTGCTCAGAAACAAAAAAATTAAATAAAATGTATTGACACCAAACTTTTGAACAATAGTGTAACAAGCAACACAAACTCCTATTGAAACCTTAGGAAAGTCGATTGAATGTGAGCACAGAAAAACGAAGAAAATGGAAATAAGCTGCCATGACTGACAGCTTGTATAGGTCAATGCGCTCCCCTGGCTTGATGTGGGAGATGCTTGAGTTGTTTCTAATTACTCTGTTCTTGAAAAATGAAACACTAATGTCTGGCCTTGGCTCGGTCATGGAACCAAATCATATCCACGGACATGTTGTGGAACAGCGGGTCGATATTAAAACACGTCATATCCCATAATCTGAGTTGAAAGAACATAAGGGAGTAGAGAAAATTTTAATTATAAGTATGAGGTAAAAATGAGTCAATCTTTGCAAAGCCAAGGGATCAGAGCAGTTGATGTGATTTTTTTTCTTCTTGTTTAATTTTTTGTAAATGCAAGTGAGAACAAGTTGATTTGGCACTGTAGTAATTACCCACAACAGGCAGTATCAGAGCAGAAGATTAAAGGCAGGTAATGATTTGGCTCAGTCAGACAGACGGCTCTGAGCAGCTGCCTTTTTATCAGAGTGTGAGGATGAGACAAGGTAAACACATGCAGCAGACTTCCGACAGCGTGGAGATAAGGGCATCTCAGCTGCTGTGGAGGTGATCATACACTCCTCCTGACAGCTGAAAGGTGACATGCTGCTTGAATTACGGCTCTTTGGATTGTGAAGGAGTGGAGATCAGTGCTTGCGCTGACATGATCTGATTGGCATTGAGATAAATTACACATTTACATTACACCTGTAACTGTTTTATAAGAGCAGGTGTGATATTTCAGATAAATGTTTCTTGGTTTGTGCGCAAATGGATTTCCTACTTCCTCCTCAGATTACTCTCATGTGAATGTCATGCGTCACATTCCCAGGCCTTAAAAAGCTTAAAAATGCTGATTTGCTCGTTGAGCCAAGTCACAAATTCAATCAGGATATCACTATTTAAGTACATGTACTCACGAACTACTCACCAGGCATATGAGTCTCAAATATTCTATTAGAACTGTGGCCTAGAGGTTAATGCATGTGCTCAAACACATTAAGCCATTGCGCTAATATGCTGGCTAAAATGAGGAGAACTGTTAAAGGAAAAGTAGTCAGAAAAATCATGCACTATATATTCTAGGGCTTCTAGCCCTATAAAATAGATTTCTTTGGAAAATATAAAAGTTTAAGTGTTTATTCAGTGAATATAAGTTCTCAAATCTGTGCAAATTAAGTTTGCACACATTCAAATTGGATCACAAACAGTCATTAGATAAAATTTGGACGTCAAACCAGGTGCAGAAAAAACTTCAAATGGATATTCAAATATAGATTTTTGGGTGAAACATTGTTTTAAGAGTAACTGTAATGAGAAATGCATAACATATAGGACATTATTCTAGTTATGCCCAGCTCCAAAATATTTTCTTTGCTCAAATTAGTTCTTTGTGAGCACAATATGTATTAAAAAAAAAAAAATCCAATAATTCAAAGGAATTACAAGCAATTGGAAAAGTCATGTCATTTCATTGGTTAAAAGGTGTGAGAATCCTGTACAAACAATTTTATAATGGTTGGATTTGGGTATTAAGTATTTTAACATCACATAACATTTCACCTTTAAGATACTGTAATGGCTTCTTCCGCATAGCATGGGATGGAAGATGTGCTTATAAATTTTATGTGGCTTACTAATGAATGCTCGGGGCTTTCCAGCACACTGCAACCAAACAAAGATTTTATTGTATGCTTGTTTAGCTTGTAAAGGTATGGGGGGTTAAATAGCTAGCATTAGTAACATAGATTCATCCTGCGTGTTAATATGAATGAACCCCCGGAAACAAGACAATTTGCTTTGCTAGAAAAAAAAAACGAAAAACAAAAGAGGAAAAAACCCCGGACCGATTTCCTTATCTTAACACATTCAGCTGTGAAATGCAACATGCAAAGGCTTGTTTTGGAGTCTCATCCTTTCTGCTTCTATGGTTTTCATGCCATGACGCTGCTGAAATTCACACTGTATATATATATATGCATATACCGAGTGTCTTTTTACACTAAGTGCAAAAAGCCTTGTTGGCAGATTGACCCAGGTTCGAATCGGCCTTTTGGCAAACTTTTTTTTTCAGAAATACATTTACTTTAAATGAAAACAAATTAAATAATCAAAAAGTTGAAAATAAAGTATTGGGTTGGGGGGTTAGTGTAGGGAGGGCTTTATTGTCCCAATAAGTTGGCAATTCATTTAATCATTTGAATTAAAATGTAAATTTACACTCACTAACTTATTGCGTATGGTTTTATAATGTACTACAATACTGAGGTGCAGATAATTGCCAATATTTGCAATAAGTAGTATAAATGGCAAATAGAATATATAGCTTTTTGCACTTAGTGTAAATAGCATATCTCTAAAAAACGCTTCTGCATGCTAAGAAAATATATTTTCACTTAGTGTAAATAGCAATTACATGGTATTTACACTAAGTGAAAATAGCATCATTTTAGTGTAAATAGCATCTATTGTTATTTGCACTTACTTTAAATAGCCTCTATGGCTATATGTGTGTGTGTGTGTGTGTGTGTGTGTGTGTGTGTGCATGCATGCAGTTTACATTAGAAACCCAGGAAATCTCAAAAGGCCCCTCTTCATGTACAAAGGGCTTTACATTTCAATAATACTTGTTGCTCCTCAGAGAAACTTGAGGAAGAGGATTATCCATTACATTCCCACGACCCAATTCTTCCATCCTTAATGAGCCGAAATTGTCTTTTTCTCACTTGAGTATCTGCAGAAGATAAACAGATTCATTTAAACACATCCCACAGTGTGTCATAAATAGATGACAATTAACAGACCAAAGAAGAATAAATTATGTTATCAGTGTCTTTGGAGCACCAAGGATGTGCAGTATCACTTTACAATAACCACATGCCCACAAAAAGATTAAGCTACAGAGGAAGTAAAGCTTAAGCCCAGGTCTAAGGAACAGAATAGCATTATTTTGACAGAGGGGCCCCTGACACAGACAGGCATTATGCCAGGATTACTATATCATCCCATGGTGTTGAATTACACATCATCACTGCCACTCCAAAGCAGCACTATCCTAAAAGGTATAAATAGCCTCGCAGTGAAAGTACAGTTTTGTTTGTCAAAAGTAGGGTTGGTGATTAGCACCAGGCTTGTCATGTTACAAGCTTATGAATTATATGAAACAGACTGAATTGTATAACAACCTATGTATGTTTTTAGCCCAAACAATCAACCTAACCCCTCATTACTGTCTTTAATTAGCAGATAAAAAGATCAGAGAAGTCTTGCATACGTCACTACAGAGAAGTCTGCCACTTCAACAGCCAACTGAGTTGTGATATTTTGAATAAAAATTATGACCTCAAAGAAAATAAATAAATATACATGGATCAATTGTTTAGAATATGATAAATATCTTGCATTTAAAGGAGATAAGATAAATTTCCATTCCATGCTGACTTTAAAACATTGCTGGTAGGTAACAATTGTCCATGTATTAAAAGTTTTTACTTCTTTAGCACAAAACTGTAAATAAAAATAGCATTTTTCAGGCTAGTCAAGCTAACATACATTTAAAAGTAAACAAACAGACGGCACCTCTTTAAAAAAAAAAAAAAGATGACTGGCTTCTTTATAAATGGGGTGAGACTTCCATTCTGCTATTAGAAATATGATTGGTCCTTTTAACAGTAAACCAGTACTATATCTGAGCGTTATTATTTATATAAAAACATTTTCACAATTGCGCATGTGAAAGGCGTCTGTGTTTCACATCCATTTCTGTACTATACAATTAGCCAAAAGATTGAGTGTTAAAACTGATCATTTAAAGCTCATTAACAAAAGTTGTTTACTTAGAGCTTTCCTATCACCACATACGCTGCTAGCCATGCTTTGCTGTTTTTGTTACAGCTACATGAGTGTAAACTGACATTAGACAGTGAGGGTCGTCAACTACATTAAGTCAGTGATCTCCTCATCAGCACCTAGTTAAACTGCATGCCAGGATCCAGAGCCAGGAAAAACTAACTAACGAACTACCAAAACTTATCAGGTGCATTGCTTCAACATGTTAGAGTGTATCCTTGCTAATAAAAACTAATCGCATGGACTTGTACCTCTCCTTGTTATTCCTGTCTGTTGCACTTCCTCTGTGTGTCGACCTGGGAGTAAAATCGCCTTAATAATTAAAACACACTCAGCAGCATTAGGAGCAGATGTTTGGTGTTTTTTTGGTATGAGCCAAATTATTTTAATTAGGAGATGTAGAGGTAAGGGCCCATTCCTCTCAGTGGAAGCCCAGTGCAGTTTGACGAAGGTTGCTGTTGGGTTAGGTGGTCTTCAGCTCTCTACATGAAGACATTTTTCAGACAACCTGTAATTACACATGATTTTGTGGTTGCAGGACTTTAAATTTTGTGCTCATTACAAGTAATGAATGCACACATGTACAACACTTTAATTTAAACATAAAAAATTGCTTGCTGTGAGACAAATGGCCAGTCTTTATTTTCTTAATGCAAAAAAAAAAAAAAATTATAATTTCTTGTACAGTCTCAGAAAATAGGTGCAAAACCTGTCACTGGGGCGGTAACTTTTGAAAATGTACATATTTGTACCTTATTTACTCCTAAAGGGTACATATAAGTCCATTAAAAGTACATATTAGCACTAAAGTGTACATGTTTGTGCATTAATGGTACATATTTGTACCTTTTAAAAGGGTACTGCCCCAGGGACAAGTTTTTTCCTGAGAGTGTATAACTTTAAAATAAACTATATTTTGGTGTGAAATTAGACGTGGGCATTATTGTAGCAAACAATACAAATACAACTGATGGGTTTGTGCATGTCTTTTATGCCATTGTTAAACTCCTGAAAGTGTATATCCTCTGCATGTAAGCCCACCTGTGTCTAGAGAGGTGAGTGTGACCTCTCCTTTTTTAAAGTGGAATGTATCAGTTAACAATATCAAATTAGGCAAGCAGAAGAGGGCATGGAGGCCAGTAATAAAACAGAGCCCATTATGAACTAAATGCATGCACACACGCAGCTGGATCCCTGCAGATGAGAGGCCAGACACGCACCGCATATATCATACTCATAGATCATTACTATAATTATCTCCACATTATACCATATACTTTTATAATACAGTCACACCTAAATGCAATGACAGTATTTTAAAGTCTTAATTACAGTATTTTACAGTCAACACGGGTTCAGGTCAGGTTTCCAAACTGAATGGAGATATTCATCCATCCAAAAAAGGACAAAATACAAATATCTTTTTAACCCACAGGATTCTTTTCAGTCTAGTGCAATACATATCATTTGTGTGGCAATCGTATTGAATAATGTTGGTTTTACTGTACTAAGTTATGAGAACTATCAATAGTGGCTTATGTAACACAAAATCCATAAATCCCCATGGGATTAACATAGGAAGACAGTTTTTTTTTTTTTTTAATTCAGGGACTGAATTAAATTGCTGGCCTTTTGAAATGGTGGATAGTGTCAAAAGGTTTTAAATTATCTTGTGTGAAAACCTTTAAAAAAGCTCTTTATCACACAACGTGTCTCTACACATTACAGTGTGACAATAATGCTGACTAATCTGACCTTCGTTCCTCTTGCATTCAATTCAGGAACATGACTATTGGCTTTTATTAGGCTTTACAACCCTGTAAAGGTGTCTTGCTAACATTAATTGGCTGGCTATAAAGTTTTGGCACACACAAGTTTAACGTTTTCTTTTATGACCCGATATCTCACACCAGCTTGTGTCTTTTTACGCTTCCGTGACTATGAATATTAACACAGCAGTGAGAAAAGCACTTGCTAAAACATTCATGATGGATGCGGTGTCTTGGCTGGCAGGAATGGGTGAGAATATAATCACTCAAATCAGGCTTCAATGTCTGTAAGGCAGTTTCTGGGTGTGAATAGTCACTTCAATTCAAATTCAGACTTCAGTAGTGAGTTCAGTAGTTTTAGTGGACTGAATTGTGAATGGACTGATAATGGGTGTGAATAAGGACTTTGTGATTGAAGGGAAATTGATCTGCACTGTATGGAAAATTTCAAGGACGACTATTTGAGATTTCAATAACCTTTAATGTTTAGTTTGTGTATTTGAACTATGGATGTTTAGGATTAAGTTTTGTGACAATAGCAGTAGCTTTACTCGGGATTATCGCAGAACGTTCTGGCTGTTTCTTGTGTAAATTGTTAGGAAATTATTTGAACTTCCTTTACTGTCAAGCTATTGTGCTCTTCTTAACGCTCATATGAGAAACCATTTGAAAACATAAAAACTTTCCAAAGTTTCTATCTAAAAAAATATTTTTGGAATTCTTGGGAGAAATCTTGGATTTAAGATTTTGCAACCATAATAATAAGGCCTAAAACGTTGTTGAACCAACTAAGAATATAAAAATGTATATTTTCAGCTAAAGTAAAACCTTTTTATTTTATACTTTTTTTGTCAGTGTCTAAGCATGCAGTGTCTAGCGGCTTGTGCAAAAAAAACATCAATGACATTATGTGACGTGAGCCCTAAATGATTAGTTTAAAAGCAGGCGTTAGTAGGTGTTCATCCCACTACTAAATTAACCGTTTGGCAGAGGCCTCCGCTTGATCTTAAAGTCATCATTTTACACGGCTGACAACATTTCTGTTTGTCATTATGCAATTACATTACAAAAACACTCATACAGGGAAAATATGTTAGAGCGAGTCTGTGTCAATTCACAGTTATGCCCTGAAAGAGTACTTAATGTATCATCACTTCCTCCTCCGCATTCCTCAGTGTTATTCAAATCAGAATGACTGATCTAAAGAAATGGCATTCGAGAGACTGACTGCGGTTGTCAGGTGAGAGAAACTCTGATGTGTTGTTCTGGCAGTGTGTATTAAAACACATACGGCGTGAGACTCTACAATTCAGTCGTTATTAAATCAAGAGCACACCATCCTGCACAGCCTGAGATAAAAAAAAATGGGTTATCAAAAAGCAAAAAGAAAACAAAAAGAGTTATCAAAGCCTGAATGCAGGGAAAAGAGGTAATGCTGAAATCCCCCCAAAAAACCTAGCTAGGCGTCCAACACTTTGCTTTTACACCAACATGACCGTATTTGCTTACAATTGTTGGCTTTGCTGTAATTGGAGCAGCTGCGTGCAACCAATTGTGCCATGATCCATTAGTTTGATGCCTTGTCATTAACACGGGAAGGAAAGAGCAAATCCAAATACTTAGAGAGATGAGCAGAGGGAGCAGGGTGTGCGCAGGGGTCAGGGGTCACTGAAAAAAGTGTCATTAGTTAGGTAGCACTGACATGTGAATGCAGCGGAGCAGCATCCATTCTTAAACACTTGTCAATTGGCGTGGCAATGAGGTGAAATATGCGTTATCGCATATAATGGCTTGCCAGGGGAAGGTCGGACTGTTTTACAATGGAAAGAGGAGGATGTGAACCTTAGGTGTTTCGCACGTAGCTTCCCTTTCCTTTAAGTGCAGAGGTAACTGTGCAGGGTTTTGAAGTAATAAACTACAACTTAAACTTTCTAAGGAAGCAGGAAGGGTTGTGAACCCGCTCCAGGAAATGATGGGAACAAGGTCTGCTGACGGTGGTTTGTTTGTCTATATCTAGACAAACATTCACAATAACGTGTCATTTCTCTAGAAATAAGGTTCGTCTTTGAGTTATACTGTTGGTTTCATATTTCTCTCTTACTAAGAATCACTGTGGCATTTTCTGCCATTTCGATGGCGTTCCTGATAAACATCTTAAGAAGAGAAAGGGGTTTCTAACAAAGGTCATCATGGTGGTTAAGTGGTTCTTTACAGCTTCTGCCAAAACCCGAAGAGGTATCCATCTTTGTTTGCTTGTACTCACGTTGCTATCTTATCTTGCTTTCTAAAACAACCTCTCAGATCTGGAAGTCGCTCAAGTTCTTCACGGTGACTTGAAATTTAACCAGGATGATTTAGCAAGTGTTCAGTCCAGCAGTTTCACATAGGCTTAATGTTACATTTTGACTGGATCGTGATGAAGTAGCTATGACCAAACAGAGATGCATGTGAGGAGGGTCCAGCTTTTTGTCATTATATGCAAAAGACACAAAACACCACATTTATCATTAGACACTTAGGGGGCATCTTGAAACTCAAAACAAAATGTATCATTATGAGATTAAATACAACCCTAAAACGTATTATGCTGTTTGACTGTTATTCTTAAAGCTTCTTGAATCAGCTTCTTGAGATGACGTCTTCTCAGGGGTGTTTCCTTTGTGAGATTCCAGAATTGGAAAGGAATCAACACAATAAGGTCATTGTAACCGAATTGAAGTGTGGAGGTGAAAGATGGCCAATGGGGGGGGGGGGGCATTGTCGCTGTCAACACACCGAGTTCAGTTTGAAGGAAAGAAGAGGAGGAGGATATTGAGCTTATGGAAATGCCTTAAAACTTGTGAAAAGTGACTCACAAGTAGGGTTGGGAACCAAACCGTATGACCATTGTAGTCTGATAAGACAACGAATGACTCTAATGAGCCGTTTCTTTTTAGTGACTCAACAACATACAGCACAACCAATGTAGTCTGACTCCTTACAGAATGACTCTAATGAGTCGGTTCTTTTTATTGAATCAAACACACTAACTAACTAAAAACAGATAACATATTTTTGCGGTTTTCTAGTTGCATTGTATAAAATGAGAAAAACTTTACCAAATATTTTTTTTCTACAAATATTTACTCCTTATAAATGAAGGAACGAGAATCGATCACGCCATCATTTCTTGGATTATTCACTCACCCTCATGTTGTTTCAAACCTGTCCTACTTTCTTCTGCACAACACAAAATATGATTTTGAAGATTGTTTCTCTCCTTAATAGGAAAGTCATTGGGGCCCAAAACAAAATTGTACACAACTTTTTTTTTTCTTTTTTTCTTTTTTACAACTTCTTTTGTGTTACACAGAAGGGTTTCAGGTCTGGAAGAACAGACACTTCCTCCATAACTTACACTACTTGGAAACTTTCCCTGAAGGCAATTTTGGAAACAAATGCACAGATATAAAGTATTGCAACAGCTGTCAACTTGAAATAAAGGTACAGTAAGATTACATTATTCATTATTCCAATCCCCCATCTGATTTTGTTAACATATATTTCCTGAGCACTCCCTGTTCTTCATTGACGTGACAAATGTAGCTTAAGAAAGAAAAAATACAGAACTCTTGGACATTGGTGGAAACCAACAAGCCCTTGATGCAACTTATGCAACATTCAATGGTGAATGAACTTGTCCAGGATGTACTTGACTTTGAATGATTAGGAACAAAACAAATGGCTCTGTGGATTAGAGAGCGTTTGCTGTGGGATGTGGACAGCTCTCTCATAGCAGGAATGTGGACGAAGGTTGTTTTGGGATGGGGGTGGATTTCAGTTTGAAGTGTAGGGGGAGGGCTTGAGTGTGAAGGGGGCTGGCCCAGGGGGGTCTGATTACAAGGAGACATGCTACTTGGCACATACATTGATGCATTCATTTCAACGTGTTCAGAAACACAGGAAACAACTGCATTCTCACTGACTATACAAGCTTCAAAGCCTCAGGGGAATTTAGACAAAATTTACATGATTTTGATGTGGTCATGCTTGCTAGACCCTTCTTTCATAACTTGCACTAATTGGAGGCTTTTCCTGAATGCTGCAGGATGCATTACACACAGGTAAGATGCTTCTCGAAATGCAAATCAAGTCTAAACTAGTCTTACTCTTTAAATATGAAATTTTAGACTATGCAGTGCATACAGTCAGACTGATTGAATTATAAGTATTTAATGACGTACAGAAAGTAGCAATTGAAATAACATGTTATGACCATATAAGGTTTGGCATTAGGTAGCGGAGATGAAAATCGGTCACAAAAAAGAGATATAAGGGGGCACAACATGTACACATGGAATTTCTAGGGCACCATATACACCTAATGTTAAGACTCCTTTTTTGGACAATTTTGAGATTTTTTTTTTTTAAATACATTTTATCAACATGCAGTATCTAGTAACCATTCTAATAAAAATAATCAAATGATGATCAATGATCATTTATCATGTATAAATCTTAATATAGAAGGACATTTCCCATTGGTTTAGTAAGATTGCATGTGCAGGTATAACCGCGCTTCAGCTGGTATTTATCTCCTTCTCTGTCCAAGTTTACATGACACAATGCATAATTTAATATTTGAAGGACTAAATAAATGTGACGCATTATCTTGTGTTTAACTTTACTATCTAGTGCCAGATGTACATCGCAAAATAGGCTTTTAGGTTTCTTTAAATTGTTTAATTCTGCTCAGAGGTGGCATAAATGTATTTACACAGCAATTACAACTGTAGAATTTGAGACTAATGTCTGAGCAAGCATAATTTAGTCTGGCTTTTTTGTGGCAATGGGCCTTTACACTGAATTTTGAGCAGGGACAGAGCAGCCTTAACTCTCTGTGTAAAGGCAACTAACGTCTATTAGAAATCACAAAACTGGTTAGTGCACTTGTCATGGGATGAATTTCATTATGCCTTTATGAAGAGCTACAGGTTTCTTTTAGCTCTATCTTTGGTCTCTATATGCATGTATAAGTGCTTGGCAAAAGCATTGCTTGTAGCTTGTCAAACTCACTTAGCTTACCTGACACGTTACATTAGAGATACTTTTATATCCTAGATTTGACAACAGTGGCTCTGTGAAGCTCAGGCTTGTTGAACCTCAGCCTCAGGTGAAATGGTTGTAATCCAAGCCTCAGTTAATCCATTCACCAGTCTGTGTTTATTTCATAAGCATTTCATATTTGACATAGTAACTCCTGGCCAACACTGAACACACACTTTCCTGTCTGAGGTGCCAGTCAGATCAGTGGCGAGGGTTTACATTTCTCTGCTGTTGTGACTTAAAAAAAATGGCCTCTCTTCAAATGTTCCTTTCCTACTACGTATGTTCCTTTGAAAACAGGGCAGGGTTGATCCGTAATGTTTTTGTTTTTTGCCACAAAGCAACACATTGTGTCCGTGCCAGAGAGTGAGAAGGTGTAATGTGAGAGCTTGTGTATGTTGGCTCTGGAAGCCACAGCATGCATATCCTACCCTCAGAGACAGTTTTTAAAGAAAGTACCAAAGGTGTTAAGATGTTACTGGGCACTCATGTGAGAAATTAATTCACATTTTCAGTTTACCAGGGTCATGAGCTGTATTGTAACTGAGGCAATCCAAATGACATTTTCCATTAAGAGAACAGGGAAAATGCTATATGCCTCAAGGTATCCCTACTTATCGATGCCTCTTTGTATTGCAAATCTATTATCTCTGGCTAACTGAAATACTCATAACATCTAAATCTATCTATAGTGGACAATCAAGATCTATGATAAAACATTCAATCTGTAATCTATCACATAATGGTCTAAGAGATTATAGGACTTTCATTGTGACTCGGGGGCAAGCCGAGAGGGGGCTTGTGAAGCACCAACCTAAACCCAAACAAGGGCGTCCACACACTATATCGGGCTCATTTGCAATTCAAAACACTTGAAGCAGTAGCATTCTTTTCAACACCTTGGGACCAAAGGCATTTTATCTGACAGAGAGTACTCTGAAGTGCTTAAGCATCAAGATAAATCAGGTCTGGAGAAAGAGCCACGAGTGTTTAATCCTGCTTCGTGTACACATTGACATCTTATCTGCAAGCTTAAAGCTTGGCCTGAAAGGCAAGACTAGGCTGACATTTCAAAGCACAATTTCCCTTAATTTTAAAAATCTGACAATTCTCAAGTCTCAAGATATATAAAGGAAACCCCACACTGTATTTTAGCACTGGGAGTTGCTCTCCATCTCCTTTTTGAGATGTTTTGAGAACATTATTCCCCTAAGGATAATGCATATTTCACAAAACAAATGCAGCTGTAAAACTTGGGTATCAAACTTCTAAATCCTCTCTTGTTTTTATGTTAACAGTGGCCCCATCTGATGAGTCTTGAGACTACATCTGGGATCTGGCCCATTACTCGGGCACCGGACATGGACTTGAGAGGAGCCAAAATGACAACAGGTTTTCAGAGGAGCTCAACCTCTGATGATGACTCTGGATGTGCTCTGGAAGAGTACACATGGGTTCCTCCTGGACTACGACCTGAGCAGGTAAACCTTGAGCCTCATTTCTCATTATATGCACAGATTTCTCACCATACTCGAGGGCAGACAGCCATAAGTAGAAGTATAAAGCATTACTCATGGTTTTGATACTTCTAATTATCTGCAGACATCCAAAAATTCAGGCAGAAACTGTCTTTCCCTTTCTGACTCCACAATTTTAGACAGATTTCACGCCAAACAGAAGCACCTGATTCAAAGTATTCCCTACAAAACTCATTTTCCTTGTGGTTTTACTTCAAGTCTGATTCTCAGCCAATTTTGGTTAGTGATATAAAACCAGCCAGTCAAGCTTTTGAATTTTGATGGCTGCCTTCACACTTGGGCATGAGATTTTCTGAGCTTCCGAATGTGAGGTTTATGCAATGCATGCATTGCTGGAATCTCATTTACCCTGAAACACAGCTGCACATGACCTTGCACGGAGGCCAACAGCTCTTAATGAATACACACTTTGACATGGGCAAAGTCTGGCAAGCTTACTGAGTGGAGACGGGACCCTCTCAACATTGACATTGTGCAAACATGTGACCTATATCTGACCGACAGGGTGTTGATAGCTGAAAGTAGCAGAAAAATTTTAAAGAGCAGAACAACTAGTAAAGAACTACAGAGAGATAGAAAATCAGGGAGAGAAAATATTTGCATGTTGAAAAGTCAACCATTTTTCTTAGAAAAGAAATACCATGGTGAGAAACAGGAATTATTGGTAATTGCTTTGAATCCTCCCTACGGTAAACTGTTGCAGGCATTTTATTTCCCCACAGAGATGAGTCTCAGCTAGGGAAGTCATTAATGGCAAAATGCTTAAACAAACTACTGCCACAGTCTGGCAGTAAAATTAATAGCATTGTTTTTAAAAAAATATAATCAAATGACTTGTTAGGTTTTTTAGTTTGCATGCCAATTAATCAAAAATGTTTGCTAGAACTTGTATTGTCTGGTAATTTTTTCCCAAATCCACTGTTCACTAAATAACCATATTACACCACTATATTAAAACCATATAACTATCCCCATGGTTTCTTAAGGTAACACTTTACAATAAGTTTTAATTTATGCATGATAAATATTTCTGTATGATAAACATTTAAACAGCATTTATTAATATAGGTTAAAAATGTAAGATCATAAATTATAATATCCAATAATATATTTTAAGTTATCTATTAGAATTAGAGCAGTACAAATTAGCTATTGAATTCGATTAAGTTATCATATAGAACATTATTGTAAAGTGTTACCGTCTCAAAAATATTACCACTGTCAAAACTGGTGTTCCTCAGTGCATTGGCTTAAACTGCTTGAATTGTTCTTGTGTGGTTCGAGCACTAGTCCCAACAAAACAGCCATTTAGAAAACCTGTTTTCTTGCCTTGCTGTGCGTAGTAGGCAAACAGAACTGAGACTGTGTCTAGGGGCTAGTTGGCACTTCCTTGAAACAAGGCAATACACAAACATACATGCAGAACCAACGGGGTGGGTGTTGGTCTACTCTGGAGTTGAAAGAGAGTCTGGAGTGAAGCTGAATGTGTTTTTCTAACCCCCACCTTCTCCGCATTTTTCAAAACGTGGAGTGGGAGACCTGACATCCTCATGAAAGCTCTTCTCTCAATTCTGTGAAATGCACTGCAAGCAGCTTTGAGTGAGGAAAAAACTGTAACTTGAAGGCAAAAACACAATTCCTGAGACTTAAGAGAGAATTTAGGGCAATTTGTATGACAGCTCTGGGTATTGAATCCCACTCACATCCCAACCCCAACTGCTACAGAAATAACAATCTGCCTTCATCTGGATAGTAACACTTAAACACAAGGAACATTCCAGCAGGCATCTATCTTAGTGTCTTTAATGGCGTACCACACCATAAATATTCTTCAGGGTCACCACTGACAGGCCGCTGTTTAAATACTTTTCCAGGTCAATGATATACCCACTTCCCACTTGATGGGGGAGATGATCGGGAGAAATCTGTATGACAGGTTGAATGATGTTGCACCAATTGAGGCCAGTGTCTCATTTCAACTTTCAGCTGTTGAAAGCAAACCCTAATCCTCTCACTCTGTTTACCTTCTTTCCCCAACAGGTTCAGATCTACTTTTCGTGCCTGCCCGAGGAGAAGGTGCCATATGTCAACAGCCCTGGAGAGAAACACAGGATCAGACAACTACTCTATCAGCTGCCACCACATGACAATGAGGTATGCAGAAAAAAAACTCAACAATTAAAGTGACAGAGATTAAATCCATGCTGCTAGAATACACAATGGTTCTACTAGAGGACTTTATGATCTCACAGATAGAAGTGCATGCAAAGATGTGTTAGTATTATTACACAGGGGTATCTTTCTCCTTTCCTCTAGCAGCAATAAAACGTCTGTGATTTTTATGGTGCTTGCTGTAAGTCCTAGATCTGTGTACTTTAACAAATTCCTGGCATAACTGTGGGTTACAGATCTAAAAGGCTCTTCACATGTGGCATCATTGTTTACCCACCTGCAGGGCCAAACAGAGCAAATTGTTTGTCTTTTGTTAGAGTTCCACAAGTCTGTTGTAAACGTTAAGGTCGATTTGTGTACTTTTCAACTTTGCCCCAGAAAAGCGAGAAAAATAAACTTTTCCTACCCCTTAAAAAGAGGATGAAGCTTTTGATAAAACTTATATCAGTCATTCATTTGTTCTTCATTTAAGCAGATAAATATCTACCTTTGCTTCAACACAGATCCGATACTGCCAGTCCCTCAGTGACGAGGAGAGACGAGAACTCCACATGTTCAGCATTCAGAGGAAGAAAGAGGCACTCGGGAGGGGAACCCCAAAACTGCTTGCCAGAGCCCTGCAGCACATTTGCGAGCATGTATGCATAAATGATCCTGGTATTTTTCCTCACATCTGTAGAAATTTTAACTTGCACATATCAAAGTTAAAGACAGGGCACAAAAGAGACCATTTTCAAACTCCTAAATGTGATTTTGTGAATGTCTTTAATCTATACTCATTTGATCAACTGCTAGACATGAAGTGTAGTCATTTCTGTGACAGTTAATTCTGGCAATATCAAATCTACTTACGGCCATGAAAATGCAGTTTCTGCTTCATGCTACATTCACTTGGAAACAGCGTTGACTTGTCATGGCAAATCAGACAACTTGGAATCAGCCAAACGGTCCAATTATGGCCTAAAGACAACCAAAGCACAGAGAAAATTCATGGAAAGGATTAAGTATTACAACACACAATCTTTGGCTGAAGACTATCTCCTTGGGGGGCTGAAGTTAGCACGAGAGCCAGTTTAGAGGGTTGTTTCCTGTTGAGAAGACCTATAAACACTAACAAAAAAAGTCTAGCATCATAGTACCTCTGAAAAACAGATGTATCCCTTCAGTGCTAATCTTGGGTCTCTGGTTTCCGTTGCTTAAAAAAAAAAATTTGCGAGACACTCAACACCCCTGTTTCCAAGGCCAACAGCTATGTAGTAATAATGGGAAGCAGCTGTGAAATGAATACTTTGGCAAAAGTACTTATAAAAAGACCATGATCATGCATTTGGTCATGCTCAGTTGGTCATTTCAACAGAGATAGGGGCCCATTTTAATTAAAACTTAAAAGAATGCAAAGTAAAACCTAATAAACTGTAGGGTGACTTTGTATGACCAAAGCAACCATATGCCAGCCTTTGATTCTCATAAAATCTTACTCTTAATTGCAGTGTAAAGAGAACATCAAGGGTGGCGAGATGGTAGTGTTTGCTTCACGAGCAGGCCCTGGACCGTGCTGGCATCCAGCATGCTTTTCCTGCTCCACCTGTCATGAACTTCTGGTAGATCTCATCTATTTCTATCACAATGGCAAAATCTACTGCGGGAGACATCATGCAGAGCTTCTGAAGCCACGGTGTTCAGCTTGTGATGAGGTGAGGATATTTATATTTTTCTAAAGAGCCAGTATACAAAGAAACTAAATGTACGTGGCCAAGAAAAAAAAAATCTAATCTCACGTCTCTTCACAGATAATCTTTGCTGATGAGTGTACTGAAGCTGAGGGTCGTCACTGGCACATGAAACACTTCTCTTGCTTTGAGTGTGAGACTATTCTGGGAGGACAGAGGTACATCATGAAGGATGGCCGACCTTTCTGTTGTGGATGCTTTGAGTCACTATATGCAGAGTACTGTGAGGCCTGTGGGGAGAATATTGGTGAGTTACCTCTGGAACAACTGAAATTGTATGCAGGGATGTCTATTCCTGCTTCTGGAGGGCCACCTTCTTGCAGACTTTAGCTCCAACATACCTGCTAGAATATATTGAGTAATCCTGAAGACCTTAATTGGTTGGTTTAGATTCATATAATTAGGGTTAAAGCAAACCCCTACAGGAAGTGGGGCCTTCAGGAACAGAACTGGACATCTCTATTACACCTGTATGAATATATGGTTGAAAAAGTACAGCATTTCTTACTTGTTGATTTACCTTTATTCAGGAGTCGACCATGCTCAAATGACGTATGAGGGCGTACACTGGCATGCTACTGACAAATGCTTCTGTTGTGCCCAATGCAAAACCTCCCTACTGGGCTGCCCCTTCCTTCCAAAAGAGGGCCGGATCTACTGCTCTAAGGACTGTAGCCTAGGTGAGGATGTCCATGCTTCTGACTCTTCAGACTCAGCTTTTCAGTCTGCCAGATCACGGGAATCTCGACATAGCATACGAATGGGCAAGAGTAGTCGCCCTACAGAGCAGTGCCAGCAGACAAAACTCTATTCAGCAACAGATTACAGGACCTCTAGTCTCTGTGGTGACAACACGGAGACCGTGTGTCATCAGCTGGAGAGAATGAACTTGGCAGAGGACAGCTACTGGAGAGACCGGGATGAACAGGAAGGCCCTGAGGACTGTGTAGATGATTGGGCTGAGCATGAAGACTACATGACTCAACTGCTACTGAAATTTGGAGATCGTGGTGTCATTCACACGGAAGACACCAGGCCGGCCAAGCCATGGATGATGAAAGACTCTGAGACCAACAGGACCAAACCAGAAATTAAGATCAGCAGCCATAATTTGGCAAGTAAGAAGCACCACACGGAAATGTATTGGGCCCAGTCTCAGGATGGACTTGGGGACTCTGCCTATGGTAGTCACCCTGGCCCAGCTAGTGCTAGAAAGATTCAAGAGCTGGAGATGGATCAAGCAGCAGTATCTGGATTATCTGGATTCTGGTCAAAGCCTAGGGAATGGTATGAAGACTCACTGGAGTGCATTACAAGTGAATTCCGGAAGGCAGAGCACAACATTGGAGATTCTATGGATTCTTTAGCTCTCTCAAATATTACAGGTAGGAAGGTCATCTTCTATCAAAGTCTTGCACTTGTTGGCCCTTATTAAATTAATCTTAATTACTCATAACATGTCTTTCCAATTTCTCAGGAGCTTCAGTGGATGTAGACAGCAGAGACAGACAGACCATCTACTCACTCCAAAACATGAAAGACCAAGAAAGAGAGATTGAGGAGTGTGATAACATTAGTAACATGGGCACACTAAACTCCTCAATGCTCCACAGAAGTGCTAATTCCTTGAGGAGTTTAAACTCTGAGCTGGACCGTGAGGAGACACTGGGGCAAGGAGAGAGAGAAGATGAGGAAGTAGAGGACAGAATTCCACCTTATTATGGAGAGGAACCACCCTCTCCACTGCATCTTCCAGTGCTGAGAAGGACCAAGTCTCAATCTCAGCCCCAATCCAGACCTCAGCAAGTGAAGTTCTCTGACGATGTTATGGATAAAGGATATTATGGCGGACTATGCTCGAGGCAACCACCGATGAGTGAGAGGACTCGCAGACGAACCTATCATATGGAGGAGGAGCCACAGAGACGTCCTGCTAACAGACATCACAAACGCAGACAGGGCCGGAAAACACGTTCAGAAAATGCCTTGCACCTGCCTTCCAAACATCAGGGTAAATTGCATGTTGTGCCTCAGATAATCAGCTCAAGCATACCAGAGCCCAGGAACGGTATTCTTCTAAATCACTCAGCACACAGTCAGCACCCTTATCATCAAAACCCCACAGACTTTGCTCAGCAGGGCATAATCCGAATGGACCATTTCCAAAACATTTGTGACGATGATGACGATGACGACTCGTGTTCGACATGTTCCTCTTCATCTTCAGAATCTGAGGAGGAGGGATTCTTTCTTGGTCAGCCAATCCCTAAGCCCAGATCCCAAAGTTTTCGTTATTACACAGAGGACTATCCGACTCGAGTCACTGCTTTAACACCTCCTTTCGGCTCACGGACCAAACTGAAAAAGAAAGGTCATAAGGGCAAGAACTGCATAATTTCTTAGACTTTAGACTGAAAGACTGCATCTGCTGCAGCTGGGATATAAACATGAGTGATTCTAGAGAAGCTGGAAACTTTCTTTACAAGTACAGTGTCAGCTGAGTTGCTTTTGTATGAACAATGAAAGTAACGTAATATTTCTTTGTACATTGTATAGCAAAAGCATTATTTCCAAAAAAGCAAAATTTCCTGAGTATTGTGTAGACTAACAAAATAATTATTTAATAGTGCAAGCAATGTATATTTGTTAAATTAAGATTGGAATACTGCTATTTTTATATCCAAATATGTTAAATGATTAATTACCAAAATTCCTGGCCTCAGATGGAGTTATAATTACTGATCAATAAAATAGAAGTTAGCCATTTATTGACCAGGTGTTTGCAAATTCAAAATATATATGCACTATTTATACGCTTAATGGCCTCGCTATGTTACCCTGCAGGTGTCACTGCACCCTTAAACATTTTTCTGTCTACAGTATGCTTATGCGCTTACACAGTGTTGGGGGAATCTCTTCTCTATTATGTACATTTCCCTACAGGTAACCATACTATCCATTTTTAATAAGATGTCAATAAAATAATTCAAGAGAGATCTAATACATTCCATTGCTATTTGATTTTTTTCATTTGTTCATAGGATGCTTAAAAAAAAAAAAAACTGATTACTAAACATAGCACCTTTATTTAATTACAAACATGAAATCACAAAAAGGCTTAAATCAAAAGGAAAAACATGCATTATAGTAGGTTCAAGACTCTTTAATACAGACAGCAGCAATTTGCTGAACCCATAAAGATTACTTACCATAGTTCATTCATAACCTTTTCTCATTAGTTTGAATGTAAGTGACTTGATTGGCAACAACATAGAACCCTTTCAGTTTTTACACATTTGATCAGAACAAACACCATCATCTAGTAAATCTCCTCAATGGGTTAATAATATCAAATATCTATAACTTCTGTAATAACCTTCAAAGAAGCAAACCTTCTGGCATTGCTTTCCTTGTGTTTGCTTTCTAACATATATTTTTTTTATCTTAATATTGAAAGGTTACAAAAAGATTATACAACCTAGCATCGACTAGTGTCAGTGGATGAATGGAACTGCAAAAATGAAATGCATAAAGAGATTTTCCTTGCCCTGTAGCAGACCAGGAAGATTTCTTTTAGCTGGACACGGAGTACACAATGTACAATGGCCTTTACATAAACCATAAAAATAATGACTTTTGTGTAGGTACAGGGGGGTAAAAAGAACCAAAATGTTGGGTGAGTAAAATGGGGCCACCTCAGACAGCAGGTTCAGGCTGTCGTACCACCTCGTCAAGTTCAGCAATGAAGTTTCTCAAGTCTTCAAGGCATCGCTCACGGATCTCAATCAGATTCTCTTTAAGTGGGTTCTGCAGGTGCTTCTCTAAGCTGGGTTCTTTGGCCACCAGCATCTTCACCACCATGCCAAATGTCTCACAGTCCTGACGAAAGACCTATAAAACACAGTCCTATATTTAAGATTATAAAGTAGTAAAATTGTCCGATATACAATTGCTGCTTAAAATGAAGATTGTGCATACAAATGTCATTGGCAATCTCCAATGTTAACTGTGGCACTGTAAAATTTGATTTTCTTTTCCATTTGGGTTTCTAACCAACATATAAACCCATGCCTTGACAAGATCAGACAACATTTTTTTGATGATAATATTTCATACTGGAGATCAACAATAAGATTTTTTTCTGCTAAGCAAACCATTCAGATATGTACTTACCCTGTTGGCATTTACAGGTGCTGGTCATATAATTAGAATATCAAAACGTTGATTTATTTCACTAATTCCATTCAAAAAGTGAAACTTGTGTATTATATTCATTCATTACACACAGACTGATATATTTCAAATGTTTATTTCTTTTAATTTTGATGATTATAACTGACATCTAAGGAAAATCCCAAACTCAGTATCTCAGAAAATTAGAATATTGTGAAAAGGTTCAATATTGAAGACACCTGGTGCCACACTCTAATCAGCTAATTAACCCAAAACACCTGCAAAGTATTTAAATGGTCTCTCAGTCTAGTTCTGTAGGCTACACAATCATGGGGAAGACTGCTGATTTGACAGTTGTCCAAAAGACGACCATTGACACATTGCACAAGGAGGGCAAGACACAAAAAGTCATTGCTAAAGAGGCTGGCTGTTCACAGAGTCCAAGCTGTGTCCAAGCACATTAATAAAGAGGCAAAGGGAAGGAAAAGATGTGGTAGAAAAAAAGTGTACAAGCAATAGGGATAACCACACCCTGGATATCAGGGCCCCAGAGTCTGGAGGAAGAAAGTAGAGGCACACAATCCACGTTGCTTGAGGTCCAGTGTAAAGTTTCCACAGTCAGTGATGGTTTGCGTTGCCATGTCATCTGCTGGTGTTGGTCCACTGTGTTTTCTGAGGTCCAAGGTCAACACAGCCATATACCAGGAAGTTTTAGAGCACTTCATGCTCCCTGCTGCTGACCAACTTTATGGAGATGCAGATTTCATTTTCCAACAGGACTTGGCACCTGTACACAGTGCCAAAGCTTCCAGTACCTGGTTTAAAGACCATGGTATCCCTGTTATTAATTGGCCAGCAAACTCGCCTGACCTTAACCCCATAGAAAATCTATGGGGTATTTGGAAGAGGAAGATGCGATACGCCAAATCCAAGAATGCAGAAGATCTGAAGGCCACTATCAGAGCAACCTGGGCTCTCATAACACCTGAGCAGTAATTCAGGCAAAAGGAGCCCCAACTAAGTATTGAGTGCTGTACATTTTCATACTTTTTAGTTGGCCAAGATTTTTAAAAATCCTTTCTTTGTATTGGTCTTAAGTTATATTCTAATTTTCCTGAGATACTGAATTTGGGATTTTCCTTAGTTGTCAGTTATAACCATGAAAATTAAAAGAAATAAACATTTGAAATATATCAGTCTGTGTGTAATGAATGAATATAATATTCAAGTTTCACTTTTTGAATGGAATTAGTGATGACATTCTAATTATATGACCAGCACCCGTATGAATGACAATTTATTCAAAATGAAAAGTTGCATTTAAAAGTAATTTTTTTTTAATCAGCAAAGATGCAGCATTACTCTAATTGGAAACAGAATACTGTGCTTGTACTTTACATTTATGGCAAAGACATAGTGTGGACAATAACGACACAGTCTCAAGACCCATCTCATAGAACAGGCCATGAAAGCGCCTTTCTGTTTTTCTGTTCACAGAAGACATGGGGATGGAGAGCGGTTTTGTTGTGTATTTGGGGAACATTCTGCCTTTCTGATCTGCCATTCAGACGATAGAACAAAGTCCCAAGCCAAAACTCTCAGAGCTCAGTTATGTTTACTGTGGTTGGATAATCAAACACTTCTGGACATCAAAGCAATGCTTCAGACCCAGGGGAGTCTGCATAACCTCTGCAATTACCTTCACTCACAAACAGCCCTTGGGACATGTAACTTATAGCTGGAGATCATATAGACATATAGACAGTGATGAAATCAGTCTCATGACTTTACGATGGTAAAGCTACACAATAATGCACCCAACCAAAACTGAAAAAATAAAATAAAATGATGGTTAAACATCTCAGCAGTTTCCGACATGGCCCTGACATTATATAACCATACAACAACATCTGGAAGTACTTAAAATATAACAGGAACTGAAAACTTTGGGCATAATTAAACAAAAAAAGACAAATCATAACTTACGTGATTCCTTCTACCTGCCCCCACAAGTCTGGAAAAGAAATGTAGCCACCCAAATATCTGTGCTGACTAATAATTTTTGCAGTGATCTCCTCATTAGCTTCTCACATAAGGGCTCTTTCCCATGGCTGAGTCAAGTTCTAGTAAAATGAGATCACCTGGTTCCAGGAATCACCGAGGCCCACACACACAAAGCCCAGAGTTCTTGTGTGAGAACTGCCTCTAATAGTCATGAAGTCGAATAGGTTTAATGAGAAGTCTCTAATAGTTAATTAGAACATTCCAGAATAGAACGGATAAATGATGTAGAAAGGAAGTTCTCAGTAGCCTGAGGCTGCAGGTTAAGAGACACTGCAGTTTAAAAGTCAATCTGTGTGACTGTTTAAATTGCATTACTGTTTAGCCAATGATTGCTGGAGCTTTGTAGCCTAAGTGCCATTTAAAAAAAAAAAAAAAAGATGATAATAATGTTAGTTATAAATTTAGATCAGCAACATATAGTATAGAAACAAGAGTTTAACCTAGTAGTAATATTGTAATGGTAGCGCTGCTTGTCTTTGCACAATTTGCGGTTTCCAGGGCATTATGTGGTTGCTAAGGAGTTTTGAATGGTTTCTTGGGTGGCCGTTTACTGGTCCAAGTCAATACAGTCCGTGTCTAAAGGCAAAATCTACGGTGGCCGAGACAGCTCAACACGCTGCAACTTAAGAAAACACATGCAAATTGAAAAAACATCAGCAAATGAAGAAAACATCTTCATCAGTTTGACAACACAAGTGTTGCAAATCATCAAAACAAATGCATATAACGAAACGCGCTTTAAATCCTTTACAACAAATGCATATAACGAAACGAACTGCAAATCATCACAACGCATGCATATAACGAAATGCGCTGCAAATCATCACAACACATGCATATATCGAAACGCGCTGCAAATTTTACTGTTTGTTAATGTGGCGAACTTTCGTGAAAAATGTGATTGAGAAATCTGTTTTGGTAAATTCACGAATTGCACAGATTCCTACTAAAACTCGATTTTAACTGTGAAATTTAAGCAAGCAACAGTAAATGTGACCACACCTTTACATTCTCTGATATTTACGTCCTTAAAGTCTATTTTTGTTTTTGCCTATTTTATTGTTTGCCATGTGTAAAACGTAACTCAAACATGAGTTACAGATCCTGGCCCTGCAAGAGAGAGTCAGATTACACAAGATTCCCATGAATAACTTAACTGAGAGTCCATGTGGGCATTAACTGTATGTGTGGCCTAGAATTACATTCAATTTGGATGAGAAGAGGGGATCATGGTACTGTTGTCGGAAAGTCGTGTGAGTACAGTAGAAAAGACTCCTATTTACAGAATAAACCATTACTAAACGAAAGTAGGGTTGATCTAAAGCAGAGGTTAACAAAAAATTCTGAACGACCACTATTTTTCAAGCAAATATATTCTATTCCTTACCATTTTCTACTGCTTTGTAATGATTCAATTCTTTTAAATATTACTAATTATGATTTGAATTCATATTGCTATGCTGTCCTTTTATGAGATGTTTTATAACCTTGAGCATACAAAGATACCACTGAGATTAAATAATTCATAATGCCAAGAATGCTGGGAAGCGATTTCGTAGAGCATGCTCTACTTTGACACACACTTCCTGTGAACCCCACCTCTGTTACCCAATCAAACAGGAAAGCTGAATGGGACCTTGAGAGTGTGTGCATTCTTGTTCAGTCTTTCAAGTGGCATTTTTGTACTGTGGGAGGCTCATTCCTGATTCGGAGTAAAGATAGCAGAGAATTATTCAGGAAGGGCGGGAGAGACAAGTGAGAAGAATGGGAAAGTATCTATACACTAATAACTTTCAGAGTAGTTCAGTGAAAGTTCACATCTAGTTTTGTAAGACCAAAGTTATATCAAAAAGTATACCGATTTTTTTGAAAATTCAATACATTCAGTTGTACAATATGGCCTAACAGTTACAGGAAACATCAGTTAAATGCAATGAACTTATCCAATAAAATCTCTAGTGAATTGAATTCTGTAAGCAAATTTGCTGTGCATACAGTAGCATATAGATGCCCTCAAACATATGGCATAAAAGTCACAAAGCACTATTTTAAAATCCCAAGTAACCAGGATGCATATGCAACTTAATAAAGGCAAAAGGAGGTATACGTTTATGCCTGTGTTCTTAAACAGGAGCACAAAAACATTGCAAAACAACATGTAAAGGTCTTTGGGGGCAACTGTGCATCAGTCTATTATTTTATTAAGGAATCAAACATTCCTGATGGACCTCAAAAGGACCTTTTTCTTTGGTGTAATAATTTTGAAGAATTGTACTGGTTGATCTTTAACATTTAATTAGTCCCAATGCGGATGTTGGCTTTCAAGCTTTAAAAAGGATCCAAAGGCACCATAAAGAATCAAAAGTGGTCCACGACAACTTGTGCACTATACTTCAAGGTTTCTGAAATCATATGATAGCGTATGGCAGAATCAAACTGAACTTGAAGTCATTATTTACTGAATTCTCCTCTGTAAATCGTTAAATATTGTGAACAGATCATTGAGTAACTGTTGAACTCAAGAACCAGATCAGTCCAATTCATGAATTAATCATTCGAATAAGTTTTGAGTGATGAAACAAATGATAAACAGAAAAGATCAAACGTAAAAGAAGAATTGATTGTCAAATCACATACACTCTCATGTTTGAATCAAGGAGATCAAGGGTTATATATATATATATATATATATATATATATATATATATATATATATATATATATATATATATTCCATAGGACATACTACACTCCTTACAGGTTACATAAAATTGACAGCAACATTTCCTCCAAATGTCAGAGATGTAAAATGACCGATGGTGATCTTATACACATGCTATGGAGTTGCCCAGTGATAGAAGAATTTTGGAAATGTGTCATTGAAGTAACCTCAAGGGTAATAGGAAGTCAAATTGAACAGGACCCAAAACTATGGATCCTGGGGGACACAAGCTCTATTAATGTGAACTATTACAAAAAATACTTTATCTTACTTGCGAGCACTGCAGTAAAAAAATGTTTTCTGATCAACTGGAAATCTGAAAATTCACCATCAGTAAAACATTGGATTGATGAGCTTGTGTCTTACTCCACACCCGAAAAGATATTATATAATGTGAGAGGGAAGCATGCAGCCTTTAGAGAAATCTGGGGCCCATTCACAGACATTCTGCCTTCCCTAGACTGGCCATGCTACTATGAACCCTCATGGATCGACTCCAAATTAGCCCTCCGCAGGTGTATCTTGTATAAGTTCCTCACTGAAATATTTGTTATGAGTAATGTGCAGACTTATTTAGATATGTATGTTTACAGATTGGTATATGGATAAACTGTATAGAGACTGTTTAAATATATAAATGAATAGGAAACTGATAACCATACAAGGGAAGAGGGTGGGGGGTGGGACGGGAAAAGTTTGTATAACATTTGTTTTGTTTTTTGTTTCATATTGATTTTTTTTTTTTTGATGTTTAAAAATTGCAATCCTTGTACGGTGTGTAGGTAAGGTTATACATTTGTGTATATTCCTTGTGTGAAAAACGACTCTTAAATGTATCAAACTGTGGATCCTTCCTACACACCATTAACATTTTGTAAGAGCATATGTTAATAAAAACAAATCTTTAAAAAAAAAAAAAGGAGATCAAGGGTTCAAGATTTCTTTTTTGAAAGCCATCATATTGTTTCAGAAGACATGGAAACTAGCTCAAGTGCTGCACAGACCATTTTTAAGATGCTTTGACACTTAAAATACTTGGACCCCACTCAATGATACTGCATGGAAAAGAGCGACTGGCACATTATTCAGAATATCTCCTTTTATGTCCCACGGACCCTTTAGATCCCTTTAGATCTACAGTATTACATATATATATATATATATATATATATATATATATATATATATATATATATATATATATATATATATGCTGTATAGTGCATGCCAGCTCAATGCTTGCTTAAAAAAGGTAAAGTGCAGAGTGTAGAGATGGCTAGACCAGATTGAAGGAGAAGTTAAACATCTGGTGGACACTTAGAAACAGCACACACACACAGTTTGTGAAATAGCAGGCTTTGGCCTGAAAGGCATCCACACACTGTCACAGAAATATATCAAAACACACTTTGAATTCCACTTCAAAATCCTGAACAAATGACAGAAATGTACATATGTCAGTCATTTATGCAGGAAAAGATTCTTAAGATATTGAGAGCTATTCAAACACTAAAACTGATTCAAACGGCTTCTTGTGAATTGAGAGGAAAACTTGGCCATGCATACAGAAATATCTGACTTTTTTTCTATATGTAAATAACCTAATAAAGCTCAAGACTGGGTCAAAAGCCAACAGTTAAAATCATGAAGCGTCAGCAGCATTTGAGCCAAAGGCTGGTTCTCAACAGAAGGGCTGGTGCACCACTCCTGCGGGATCCCATCTCTCATTTAATAGGGCCAGTAAAGAGGAAAAGAGAGCAGGAACTTTATTATGATCATTCTGAATTCGTACAGAAAGTTGAGATGGTGCGTATTTTACCATTGTATCTCCTTAGTAAATGCAGTGACCAAAAAGGAAAGAAAAAGACAAAATACATGCAAGTGGTAGTGCTCAAAAGTACTCAAAATGCTTTTTTAAATGTTGTTGTTGAACATAATAAATAATGTAATCTTTCAATGCATTAAAGCAGTAACTCACCTAAAGTGTTATAGGTATTTCTGTATCTCTGCCAAACCTATTAATAATATACAGCATCCTGAACAGTAGGTGTTAAAACAAGTATGTGGCCATTAAAAAAAAGACCTAAAGACCTACTGAAATTAAAGTTCAAAAGTGTCTGGGGCATTTCACAAACCTTCTCAATTTCCTGAGCCTTGGCAGAAATAGCTTGAGCTCGTTGTTCTTGAACATCATCCATGACGGAGGAAGCTTCATCAACGGTGGGTGGAACTTCATCTTGGGGCCCTTCCACATTTGTCACGTCCTCCTGCAGTACACAGAACAAGACGTTTTTAAAGCCCACATTAATCCAGAAACATATTCAGAGTAAAACACCACAACAAAAGCTGGAAATTAACATTCAAGAAAGTCCTGTTTTCTCCAAATCAGAAAACAAGCAAACCAGGACAATGTCACTGTATGACTATAACTGTCCCACACTAATTAAACAAACCAAGCTAATAACAATCATTTGTAGTTAGTGGAGAGGAATATATATTTAAGACGAGATCTCCCAAGGCATTCTTTGTCCTTCAAACAATGAATCCCCATAACTTTGTTGAACTTAAGAGACCACCTATCAGGCCCAGTTTACACTGGCAAAGACTTTTCATCTAAGGCACAAGGTTATGGCTTATGCCCCATGAGCTGAGCTATGGAAGAAGATCAAAGGCTCAAGGACTGAGACGTCCACTAACTAGAACAACTTTCATCTGTACATGGTTCAGAGGTGAAAGAAATGCACACAAGTTCTTTAATAAGGCATTTCATGTTGTGTTGGCTTGAAACTGAATCTTGATTCAAGCATTCTTGAATCAAAACGAATTGAGTAATGGGAAAAAAACAAGAAACAAAAAAATAAATAAATAAATTATTCCTTATATATGTATTCGAATATGCTTCTTCAAAATGTGTTTCTCCTTGCCTATCATTCAAAATGGGTCACCATCAAATACAAAAATAATGTGTGAAATATATCTGTTTATATAATAAATATTTACATACTCATTATGACATTATATTTATTTTAAATTGTAATATTTTATTATATAATATACTTTACATATAAATATTACAATTTAAAATAAATATAATGTCATAATGACACTGAATATGCACAAACAAACAAACAAACAAACAAAAAAAACAACAACCTATAAATTAAACTACAAATAAATTATTTTAAGTAAAGCAGTTTCATCCCACGTCTCGGGAATCACTGAAAGAACTTGTTTGCATTACAAATAAAACTGCATATTCACAGAGATTCATTCATTTACTTTTTAGAAAAACAAAAATCAGATAAAATATTTTGTATGTTCATCGTGATTGTTCTCAGATTCAGTTCACCTAAATGCAAAAAAGGAAAAATAGGAGAATACATGAGAGTAACAGCTAAACAAAATTATTTTAGGCTCTCAGTGCTCCCTAGAGCATGTCCAGAGTGCTCAGAGTCGGCGATAAGATCTTGTGTTAAAGCCGAGAGTTGAGCTAATGGATTTCTCCCTCTTTTTTCAGCCTTACTGCAGTCTGGGTGGCCCAATGATGTCCATGACTCTCCTTCAGCGACCTGCCGTGTTTTGTGTCAGAACCGTGCTTACAGTCTGAATAAACACGACATGGGCCGCTTGGCTTTCATACGTCAAACAGGACTCTTTCAAATCCATTGTATGAGAGAGAGGAAAGCACAAGCAAACAGCTTTTCAAAAAGAATGAAAAAACTCCAGTCACTGACTTGTGTTTTTTCACCATCAGCTGAAATTGCTGGCATGTCACGCTTTATTATTTCAGTGGATAAAAGAGAGTGTTCTGGTAAGTACATCTGTTTGGGAGCTGTGTGTGCGTTGTGCAACTCACCTTAGTGGCTGATACGGCGCTATGGGGCGAACCATCACGTGATGCACTCACGGAGGGGCCGGGGGGCCTTTCCCTGTCTGTAGATGATGAAAGACCAGGATCAGAACATAAGAAACAAAACATCTGTTGTAGGACGCAAGCCGACAATGCAGCTATAGTTTGGACATGGATCAACATCCCCCAGAAAGTCACGGAATATGGCCTTGCTTGACCTGCAGGCAAACCGCAGCCAGGTGCCTGCAGTGTCACCCTGTGACCCTCTCCGTGTGAGCTGTGGGCTCAACACCTATGGATTCCTTCGGTGAGAGATGAAGGACTGCTCGCTAAATTGATTTGAAACAGAGATAAGTCTAGAACCAGAAGTTATGTGTAGATTTACACAGATTTAAGATTCAAATCTAAATCTCTTTGCCATGTATCCATGCACATCAAACATCTGGCAAAGAGAAGTATAAAAGGAACAAATGAAAGCTAGAGAAAAAGGAAAGGTATAGCAATCAGACACACGCCTGTGGACTTTTTACGATCCCTGGCCAAAGGAAGTGAGAGGAAAGCAGACAAACAAAATGAGTCTCTACTATGGTGCGATTAGCAACGCTTTCTCTCAAGTTACAGTGACTGCGGGCTGACCTTTAACTTCTAAAGCAAAGCGAAACTAAATCTCCATGTGTCTGATCCATACACTGTCTTTATCAGAATTTAAGAGGAGTATGATTTGAGGAGTTTCGATTTCCAAAAAATTCCTATAAATTGGAATGGAAATGCACACTACCACTCAAAAGTTTATGCAGTTTTTTTGTTTTGTTTTTTGAAAGAAATTAATACTCTTAACTAGCAAGAATGCATTCAATTCATCAAACGTGAAAGTAAAGACATTTATTATGTAACAAAAGATTTCTATTTCAAACTTTCTATTCATCAAAGAATTAGTGTATCACCGTTTGTACAAAAACATTAAGCGGCACTACTGTTTTCAAAGTTGATAATTTTAAGAAATATTGATTGAGTAGCAAATCAACATATTAGAATAATTTCTGAAGGATCTTGTGACATGTCTGGAGAAATGGCTGCTAAAAGTTCCGCCTAAATTAAGCCTTCACGTCATTACATTCTAAAATACAATAAAATATATATAAAATTATATAGTAATAATATTACACATTAAACATTTATATTATAAAATTGATCCACAAGTTCCATTAAGCTTTGCTATTTTTTTTACCAAAAAACTATTTTGTTTTAGACTAAATGACAATTTTCCAAAATGTAATTCATGCTGGCTTTCTGATGCATAATAAATATGAAAATGTTTTACTCACCCGTTCCCCTTCCTGGCACGAGTGGCTCCTCATACCCTGAAACACAGGAAAGCATTTTTGTTTATCACCACCAAAAATCAAGAGAGAAAAACTGTACAAAAGCTGAAATTTTTTGTGAGCAATAATTCAGGTGTTTTTGATGCATTTCCTTCATCAGTATTAGAGGACAGATCATATGATCTCATGCAAGCCTGCTCCATCTTCTCTTCTCAGAGCCGCATAATCTATAGACGTTTAGAGTATATCATCCCAAAAACGTGCATCCAATATTTGCAGCTCGAAGCATTGCTCTGGAGCTTATTAATGAGAATCTCATTATAGTAACAGAGCAAAGTGTAACAAAGACAGATGGGAGTCTTTATTAGGACAGGCTTTGAGTGACATCATCTGTGATCGGAGGTCTGTGGAGGATGCTTGTGTACAGTCATGTCCAAACCTGTCTATTTTCAAACACGATGACTCAAATCAAACCTGTCCGGGAAGCACTCAGGACATTTATCTAGTTTATGTGAGAAATAAAGCAAGCAGGGAAAGTCCTTCCACTCTGCAGCTGGGCGTATTAGAATGTGCTTGCGTGCAAATTAGTCAAGAAAACCCTTAATTTAATCAACAGGCTTCTACACGTTTCAAATAATCAACGTCAGCTCAAAGACTACACTTCAAGCTGTGCACTGACCCTTTGTACCATCTGTGTGTGAGAGATCCCACCAATGAGATTTCTCTATATATACACACACTTCCGTTCTAAGCCAAACTTTTGGACAGTAATATACATGAACCAAAATCAAATAAATACTATGAAGTGACTGAACAAGAATTTTGACGGAGGATTTTTCATACTTTTCCCCTGCTGGGGAGGGAAAGGGTGTACTTTGCCCTTCTCTGGTGAGTAGCTGCGGCTGCTTCTGCTGGACCCCGACCGACTGTGAGGGGAAGGGGGAACGTCCCGCCGAGTTGGAGAGCGTTCACGTACTGGAGGGAAGGGCACCTTTCTTCTCAAGTTCTCTCGCTCTTCGCTGTGAAAGAGATGAGTACAGATACACAAAGTTTTCTAGAGTATCTGTTCACTAGTAGAATAACACGGGGTATTTTAATTTTAACGTGTTTGAATACAAACCCCCTGTCCATGTTCATTATGGCCTGTATGAGTGTGTCGTCTCCTGCGTCAGGGGCTACTGTAGGCAGAGACCTGGCCGGAGGGTAAGCACCTTTGACTCGACTATTCGGGGCAGGACCTGCACGATTGCTCGGTCTGAGACAGGAAAAGGAAAATAAGACAAATATTTGCATTCACATTATGGATAAAAACTATTAAGCATTATTTTTTTTTTCTCATCAAATATTTTTTAAACACACTAAATGAATGAAAAAAATGATGACAGCAAAAGAGTAAAAAATCAAATTCTTTGCAATCACAAGAATAAACTACAATTTAAAATATATTAAAACAGAAGAGTTATTTTAAATTGTAACAATATTCTACAAAAGTTTAAATACTAGACCAAAACAGATCAAATTAATCCAAAATAATCAAAATGAACAAAAGCCAAATTTATGGCCAAAATGTGATAAAGAAATATACAAAATAAGTAAACATCTAAGTATGTGTGGTTTAAATAGTTGTCCACTGTCCTCTTACAGGTTAAGAAGGGGGTTAAGGGGAGGACAATCTGTTAATCTCAGATGCTAGTTTATGAACCATGCTCAGTAGGGTCAGACGCGGAGTGTATTGAGATGAAGGGTCAAGGGAGAGGTGACGAAGTGTTTCCACCGCCTCAGGTCAAATGATCATCTTTTCATATGTATCATATATACTTTCTTAACACATATGACTGTCTTTCTCCTGTGGATGACAAAAGATTATATTTTGATGGGTGTTTTAATTGTTTTTGTCTATATTATAAAAGTCAGCAAGGTTAAAAACAACACTAGATTTTTACATTTTCATTTTTGTGTGACCTATCCCTTTAGGTGTTGAAAGGCTTTGTTTTAGGGGTCAATAATATATTCAGAAAAGCAGGGTCAGTTTTGATTTAGTAAAGCGCCTTAAAGCCTTTTAAATGTCTTTAAAGACTTTAAAAAAGATTTAAAACCTGTTGGTTATGGAGCAGGACACCCCCGGTCCTGATGACACAGAGGAGATTCTCTTAAACTAGTTTCCACACTGAGCTCTGCTTCATTTAAGACTTTACCTATTTGTGTAAGAACCAAGCCAGAGGCTTCACATCCTGCTTGTAAAAAGCAACTTAATATAAACTGCACAAAGAGGAGGGTAAAATGAGGCTTGTAAAAAGTTGCAGCGCTGCCTAACAGAGCAGCACCACAGCTCTGCAGAGTCCGCCCGCAGCCAAGACATTCATTAACACACATCTGTCCTGGCGGCAGTAAAACACCCTTCAGTTTACTCTGCTCCCCCTCCACTCGCTCTCCCTACCAGGACCCTCCGGTCGCGCAGGCCCATTACGTGCCACTTATACGGCCTGCCAAACAGGCGAGAGGGAGGACGTAATAGAATCAAAGGCACCTGGTTGAGTGACCCTGGTCTGAACCCCAGCCAGGTTCTCCTCTATCAAACACGACAATGTGTCCGCACACAGTGACCTCGCAAAACTTTAATGACCCTCACATCTGTTTGAAGTGCAGGTGACCCTGTCTGCCCTGGACTAACAGAGCAAATTACCACATGTCTGTCTTTAATGCCGATATGAAGCCAGGATATTATCCCAAACCAAAAATAAGGTTAACCCCTCTCTCCCAATTGCAAACCATCCCGACAGATTACAGCACTGAATAGGTAAAGGAAGATGCGTTATAAAACCATATAAAAGGTAATTCTTCGAAACTGAATCTTGGGAATGTCTAACTTTAATAAGAAGAGAGGCTTAGATGAGCATGATTCACTGTCTAAATACAAAAGCGCCACCATGTGGTAAAACTGGGCCAAAAACCACTTTTTTAAATATATATATATATATATATATTATATATATATATATATACACGATTGTGAAATTGACAAGCAATTTCTGAGTGAAAATTTAAATTATTCCTGTTTTTTGAATCCTATGCAAGTGTATTCTGTTTCTACTTTACATAAAATACTGCTTGCTTATACAGACTTTTTGTCTTGCAATTTTACTCATCCAGAAAACAATGATGTCACCATTTAGAGTTTTTTTTGGGGGGTGTCCAACACAAAGTTCATTTGGCTGCACCCCATCCTGCTGTTAACTGTTGCAATTAATTACCGAAGAGGCAGATTTTGAGATACAGAAAACCACTGGGATGCACACTGATCATCCAGCTGGCAGAGTGACTGTCTGTGGGTATTTCCATGGGAGCTGAACCACAAAAACCAAAACAGAGAATGTAGGACAACTCAGAGTTTGATTTATGCTCTTTCTTAAGAAACTTCACTTTGTTTCTTGGTTTCCTTTCTTCACATACGCAAAGTATAAAAACAAGGCATTATAGCTGGAGGGAACGCAGCTTGTTTTCAGAAGGAACTTTTCTGCCATCTGCTGGGGAAATGACACATGCTTCAATGGAAATATCCTCCCTTGGTTCTGTCTATACATTGTATTAAGATCCCGAAATGGTCAGCACTAAAAAAAAGAGGGGATCCAAGAAAGGGGATCCAAAATGTTTTGTAAGGCCACTCAAACCATGTTTGGAGGTTATCTGAAATGCACGCAACCACTTTGCATTAGTAACTTTTGCAATATCTAATCTGAATACATTAATAAAACAGTGAGTATTTCCACTATTCCAAAGAGTAGAAAGAGAAAAGATGGCTCAATTTATGTAACTTCTGCTAAATGTCCATAGCCTCATGCCCATGTCCATAGCCTTATCTGTATATTTATTGCACATTTGTAACATATTTTAGACACTGTATATCCTGTGCTTACTGCTTATTGCACTTCTGGTTAGATGCTAACTGCATTTTGCTGCTTTGTACCTTACATGTGCAATGACAACAAAGTTAAATTTAACCTAATTCTAATATGAATACATGAATACAACAGTAAGTATTTCCACTATTTCCAAAGAGTAGAAAGAGAAAAGATGGCTCAATTTATTTAGAATATGGCCATCAAAAATATATGAATACATCTTTTCCTTTGTGGCATTTTGAAGTTATGAAATACCTGAAGTCAATTTGACGTCCACCATGAGGCTCCTCTCTCTGCCCTCTGTAGTACGGGAAGTCTTCCTGTTAAAATCCAAAACAGAATTATATAATGATGAAGTGAGATATGCAATTGCAATTGTTGAGTGTTTACATATCAGATTTTTTTCTTCTTTTTATTTAAACCTAACTGAAACCATTCCAAGGAATGTACATATATATACCTTTATATATGCACCTTTAACAAGAATAAAAAATGAAAATGCAGAAATAAAAACAGAAGAAAAAGAAATGACTGTATTTGACCACTGATTCTTACCCTTCGACTGGGTGGCCCACCCCTGTGCTCATTTGGAAATGAGTGATGGCTGTCTCCATGATAACTTCTCTGATCCTCTCCATGGTAGTTGCGAGGAGCACTATTTGGATTAAACCGAGGTCCATCGTATTCAAAACCACGGCCATAGTCCTCGTCTGGGCGCCCAAAGGGAGGTCTCCTGTCCCCTCGAGCTCCTCTTGGATATGGACCCTGTATAATCAAAAAAAGCTTGTCTCACAGCATAATCCAAATGTCTGATTGTGGTCAAAAACAACTACGAAAAATAAGTATTTACCCCTCTTTCAGGAGGAAACCGTTCCTCGTAAATATCTCTAATATTTCGATCTCTCCTGAAAGCCACTGAGAAACAAAAAGACACAAATGACATATTAACAGGATTTAAACCTCAGTAACAATATGGTACTTACACATGAGATTACATCAACATAAATTAAATTAAAACTAAATATACGTCAACCATCAAAACAATAAATAACTATAAATATTGCATAAAACTGAAAAAAAAAACATTTACCGGTAATACAAATTTTACATTTTATTGTTCATATTTAATCATATTCAACTAAATTCAATCAAATCTAAATAACTTACTTTTAGTTTCTTAATGAAAATGAATGTCTTCAGTTGGTTGGTTATCTACGAACAAATGAGAGGTACATGAAACTGGCAGATTATTTTGTATTTAAATTGAATCCTTTAGCAGACACTTTTATCCAAAAGGACTTACAAATGAGGACCAAAATAGAATCAATCAGACCAGCAAGAGGACAACAGTATACAAGTGATGTGACAAATCTGTTAGTCTAGCACAGTACACACAGCATTTATATATATATATATATATATATATAAATTAGAAAAACGAATAGAATAGAATTGGTAAGTGATAGTATTATGGTCAGGTGCCCACGAAAGAGTTTTTTTGAAAACAGCTCGAATTGAGATCCACCACCTGGGAACAGTCGAGGAAAAGGTACATGCGAGAGATTTTGTGCCTCTGTGGGATGGCACCACGAGGTGTTATTCACTTGCAGAACGCAAACTTCTCAGCTAGAGAGTTTATGGCCCATAACCATTCATTATTGCTGATAAGTCTATACAGTTTTTCCCCATTTAAAAAAAAAAAAAGAAAAAAGGCAGGTTTTATAACATTTTATTGCATAGTAGAAAACACTATTTAGTCCTTCTGATTATATATATATATATATATATATATATATATATATATATATATATAAAACTATTTAAAATTGTGTCTAGAAGGCGTTGTTCAAGACTTTATTTACAATAAGTTCATTTTTGCTTTTACAAAACTTATTGCTCTTAACTTATTGCTCTTAATTAAACATCGTAAGCAAGTCAATCTATGTAAAGTTAATTACGTAACAGAACGTTGCTTTGCACCAAAAATAACGGCCTGATATAAGTGATGCCACGCAGACAGCTCGCGCACTCATGACGACTGGAACGCTTTATTTACCAGACAGAACTAAAATTAGGCTCTTTATAATTTAATTAAAATAAAATGATTTTTTTAAAGTAAAATTTAGTTTATTTTACTATAACATCTACTTACAATATTTCGCCTACATTCGTACCAATATTATACTTATATGCGCAATGTAATTTCTAGCGCAATGTTATTTCTAGAACAAAAAGTACACGCACATCTGAAGCGATAACATTTCTTATGCGTTTACTTGTTTGTTTTTACTTAATTCAAGGTGGAAAGAGGAATCAACCCCAGTTCATACGTGTGCATCTCCAGTCATCAAACTCTTATTTACGATAAACTGATTTAAATCAGACGCTGTAATACCGTCTTTCACCAGTGCATGCCTATATAACCCCAAAATAACTGTTTACATACCGTTCACACTCTTTGCTTGACATACCACCAGTCAATTATTATTTTTTTTAATTATTATTATTATTGCTTTTTTTTTTTACTTTTGTGGCCGATTATCTTTTGTTAAATAATAATATTTTTAGACGAAACGTGGTGAAACGTTCAACCCGTTGCTAAACATCCACCGCCACAATCCAAAACACAATGTTTCCGGGTTCAGATCAAATGTTGTTTTCAAAATAAAGCCACAGAGTCTTAACAAAATCACGGTTAAATTAAATTTGAGGCTAGTATTCACTGTATGTCCATATTAAGAGCTCTTCGCGAGTCCCTTTGATTTATAGTAGTAGCAGTTAATTTTTTTACTTTGTTTTCTGATAGAGGGAATTGTGTTGTGCCAGTTGCGCCTCTTTATCTTCCGGGTCGTGCTGCGATCATTAGAATCCGATTTACACGCTGTAAAAGTACTTTTTTTTTTGTTTGTAAGTTTAGACGTGACAAATGCAGCTGTCGTCATAAAGATATATATATTTTTAAATCATTAAGATTCTGGTGATTAAATAAGTCTGTTTTTTTATGTATAAATGTTTCCCCTAAGCTCTTTTACTATCATATTTCGCTTATGAGTCTTTGCATGTTTTGATAAATGCCATTTGTTCCTCTTCAGATATCAGAAATAAATATGAGTGGTGGTTTAGCACCCAGCAAAAGCACTGTTTATGTCTAACATCCCTATCTCTTTGACAAACAGCGATTTGCAGAAGGTACCCTGTATTATTATTATTATTTTTTTTTTAAACCATTTTATGTGTTGGATATCTGGGAGTTTCACTTCTTTGAGTGAGAAGTGTATATTATTTTTTGCATATTATGAAGAGTTTATGAGGTGAGGTGCTGTATTTAGTCAAATTATAATGGCCTAATGTATACACACACACACACACAGACACACTGCATTAACTTATATATACTTATAGTTAATTTATATATTTATTGCACTTTCCCCACAGTTATGCTCGAAATTTGGCAAGGTAGTGAAGTAAGTATATCCTTTATTTCTGGTCTGCAATGGATAGATTCTGCCCGATCGCTAAACAACAAACAGGTATGCTGGTTTGACATAACACTGAGGTAACAAAAAGTACACGTGAAGCCAAAGTGTTTGATTGCTCTTGAACTCTTTCTGTTGTTTGGGAGGACGGTGAAGGCCAGCATCACTGTTGACAATGGGAGAGCTGCAGAATTCATCAGAAGGAGAAACTACACAGACAAATCCAACTGTTATGAATGTGGGGTAAGTTTTCAGTGAAAATATGTTGAAATGTGTTGGTGGTCATGTGTTGAATCTTTTACACTGTGTTATTGCTAATACACTTGTCCTAAAAATTTACTTGGAGAGAGAGAACCTCCATCCTAAAAAAGAAAAGAAAAAGGTCCAGCAGCCTGAGGAGCTGTAAGCAGTTCTTAATAACATTAATAATTCCAATGCTGTACTTAATGCATTGAAAGAAATAAATCATCCAAAAATGAAAAATGGCTGAAAAATGACTCACCCTCAGGCCAACCAAGATGTAGATTTGGGTTTTTTTTTTTTGTTTGTTTTTTTAGAAGAGTTTGTGTAAATGAGATTTGGAGAAATTTAGTATTACATCACTTGCTCAACAATGGAGCCTCTGCAGTGAATGGGTGCCATCAGAATGAGAGTCCAAACAGCTGATAAAAAATAAAAAGAATAATCCACAAGTAATCCACACAAATCCAGTAGTAGTAGATTTTAACTTCAAACAATCACTTCCGGCTAAAATATGAGTTTTCTATCCATTATTCTTTCCCCAGTGAAAAAGTCGTCTCGTCTGAATCAGAAGAGAAATATGCATAGATCAAGTACTGCTTACAAGTCAAACAAAAGTCCAAAACAGTTCTAAACAAATATTTTGGTGAATTCTAACGTGAGAGTTCAATAGGGGATGGACTGTTTCACTGGAGGAAGTATTATTATGGATTATGAACTAATATTTTGGCCAGAAGTTAAAATGCCTTACTGATGGATTTGTTTATTGACGTTAACTGATGGACTGGAGTAGTGATGATTACTTGTGGATTATTGTGGTGTTTTTATCAGCTGTTTGGACTCTCATTCTGATGGCACCCATATGCGGCATTGTTGGTGATCAAATGATGTAATGCTACATTTCGTTACATTTCATTGCTTTATTTCATCTGTTCTGAAGAACAACAAACTTTTTAATTTTTTTTAATGTATATTTTATTTCAAATAATATAATACAATAAATATGCTGTTTTGTATATATTTTGTATATGTGGTCACATATTGATCTAAATTTCTAATTTTGTCAAACTATGTGGCACAAAGTCAGAAAAAAACTCTGCTTACCTTGATCTGAGATGTTTGTTGTTATTTTATGCTGCTCATTCAGATAATTACACCTCCAAATATTGTATTTTTAAAAAATATTGTAAATATAGTCTAGTTTTGTGTATTTCACAATTACATTCTTGTTATTGCTTCAGGAAGCATGGAAAATAAACTGTTCTAAAGTAACTTCCTGTCACCTTTGTCCTCCGCTCTAATTTTTTCACCCACTGATATAAGACAAAGTTATAAAGGTTCAGTACAAAAGTGTTTGCAGTCTCTCTGAGAAAGACTTTAAAAATGACAGAATATATTGAATAGAGGGCGTGGTTTTATTTCTTCGCCCCTCCCTGTTGGAGGGGCTTGGTTAAGGATATTTTGCCCAAGCCGCCAAACTGACGTCATCAGAAAAGTAATGCCATTCCAGAGCGGAAGTAAATGTTCAGATTTTGATTAAATATTAATTGTTCACATTAAGACTATTTATGTGCGCTAGTAAAGTAAATTTTGATTTCATGTGGACTTTAGGTTAGCGTATTTATTTTGTATATATATTTATTCGTGCATGTATTGATGTTGTAATATTTATTTTTTCCACACATGTATTTATTTCCAGATTTATTTATTCATTTTATTTTAATAGAGGGAGGCGGTCCTTTCGGAGCTCCGGTGACTCATTGGTTGAGAGCTCACGCTGAAGCGTCATTTTGTGGGATTAACTGGCGAGTTTCAAGATATTATTATATTATATACACAGCTCTTACAAAAACTTTTCACTGACCATTTGCTGAAGCAGAAAACACTTAACATTTTAGAGTTCAGAGCAAAGTTCCAGGAACGAGTGTCTTTAATTTAGCACTCGCTCGGCCCCCAGTTGATTCGGGGTGAAGCGGGAGCACGACTCTCATAAACCCCCCCCCCCCCGACCCTTCTTTAGAGAAAATAAATCGGCGCTGGATTGGTCGAGCAGGGTCACGTGACGGCCTCTGCGCTGGAGTTTCTACGACAGCTGGGAGCCGCTCGAGAGGACCGAGCGCGAGAGGCGACTGAGCCTGTGACGCTTCGAACAAAGTTTCTGAAGCATGGGAGACAAGAGGAGTCCGACGAGGTAAAAACAAAGAGAAAGAAACTCCCACAGCCACTGGCTTCAAGAAACTCGGGACCGGCTCAGGGCTTGAAGCAGACCGTTAGGCAGCGCGCGTGAATGAGAAAGACGCAACAGAGTGGCCACCATGGCGGACTGGCTGTTTTATCAACCTAAAGTGTCATTTCATTAAAGAGCGCGTCGCTTGCGCAGGCGTCTTGCTGACGTTGTGCATGGATAGGATCAGATATGTGTGTCGGGAGATTTCTACAGTCCGAGATGTGATGTTCTCTCTGTTTGTTTTGCTTTTTGAAGGCCGAAACGGCAAGCGAAGCCCTCCTCCGACGACGGCTACTGGGACTGCAGCGTGTGTACATTCAAGAACAGCGCCGAAGCGTTCAAATGCATGATGTGCGATGTCAGGAAGGGCACTTCAACGCGGTGAGTGCCAAACGATGTCTGAATGCGAGCTGCTGCTTCATATCTGACCCACTCTTCATATTTGGACTTCATTCGATACCCCAGAATGCTGTCGAGATAGCCAGCTCATTAGGTTTTGAGGCAGCCTTGTCTTTATTAATAATTACACAGTTTATACAATGTTTATAACCTCAGGAACAAATGTGAGCAGTCAGTGTCACGTTACTAAACCGCTCTGTTTGTAAAACATCCATTATACACGATTAAAGCAGGTTATTTAAGAAGTAATTGGGGTTTAATTTCAGTTCAGTGTAATTATACTACATTAGCTGGGTATAACACAACCTATGAGCAAATCTCTTTAATCCTGTTCTTTTTTTCTATTAGCAATCTAAAAACAATGTCAATAAATTGGCTTGTAATTGTATATTTAGTGTAATTCTAATGGTTAAATCTAAAATATTTTCATAATCTTCACAATTTGTGTGTCAAAAGGCAAATGTGGGATTAAAAATAGAATTTTTTTGTAATGTCTTTTCTCTTGTTTTGATGTAAAAGCATTAGGGGTGCACTGGTACTACTGGTAATATCTACTTTTCTTGTATGCTGGAGGATAAATACATGTATTAATGGTATAGCACTTAAATACTTTTGTGATGATAATGTTGCGTGGTGACATTTATCATTGTCCTTCAAATTTCAATTCAAATTTTAACCGTTGTTCAAACTTTACCAGTCAAAATTGAGTCACATCAATGGGAATCTTAAATTCCGAAAATTAGCGTGAGGGAGAAAGATTTCCCCACGCAGTGGTTTTAAGTTGGTCATATAAACTAACCAAGCTGGCCAATAGAAAACTGGTTTTATAGTAAACTTCGGTTTAAGTTATGCTTTTTTTCACTACATTTTTGACAACAGATGTTTTTTTGCCAGCAATATTTCACAGAAATGGGGAAAAAATGGAAAATAATATTCTTGAGTAATAAATTCAAGTATATTTAGTAGTATATTGGAGGATAAATCATTGTAATATCATTAATATCATAATATCGTTTAAAGTTTCTAAAAATATGGTCACATTTACTGCCATTTGGTGAATTGTAATATAAATAAGAATTGAAATTTTGCATGAGTGAGAAATATTTTGCAACAGCTTCAAGGTGGTCATGCAAATTTGGTGTGCTCACTAACAGAAAGCTCCTTGGTTTGAGCTTCGATTTAAGTGTCTTTGAATGACAAACCAAATCATATTTTTTCAATTAATCATAGAGAATGAGGTGAATGTTTTTTCTGAGGATTTATGGTCAGTGTCAGCCAATACTCTGCTTGTACTGGTCTTACAGATAGCGTCTTTCCCATGGCAGCTATCCATGAGACAGCGCTTATGATCATCAGAGAAGACATTTAATGGGCTTGTATTTTCTCACTTTCATCTCATCTGTCATAAATATCCTGTTTTGGAACAGTTAGCGACTGAGTCGGCAGTCAGTTATTTCCCTGATGAGATCAGGAAGTAAGAAATTCCTCATCTGCGTTTTGGAACATAAACGCACACTAAAAGTAGATGAAGATGATGATGATGACAGACCTCGGCTCTCAACAACAGCACCAGATAACGATCATCTTTCTTTAGGGAGATTGTTTATAAAGGTTTAATTATCTTTCAAGTTTCAAATCCCATTACCAACGCTAAATCAAAGCATTATTACAGCAGTTATTTAAAGCTAACACATTTTCACAGCAGAAATGCGTGTGAGAGGGCGGAGGATTTTTATGTGGGGGTGGGGTGCTGTCACTTGTCCAGGCCACCACAGCAGCTGGCGTCCAGACGGCCTGAACTCATTTGCATTCAATGGCTTAATCAAGAATCCCATCATCAGAAGAGGAATCATCACATCAGGATGCACACACACCATTAATAAACCCATGATTGCACATCTGCCCTGTTTTAATGCCTCGGAGATGGCCACAAATGATAGGTGATGATGTCCTCTTGATGCGATTCTCACATGTCGCTTATTTATGAAGAAAGGAGAGCTTCTTTAAGTAGCATGCTAAATTTATTTTTCCATACAATGAATGCCAATATGGGCCTGAGTTGTTTTGGACCCCATTGAATTACATTGTAAGGACACAAACAGGCATAACGGGCTTTAAATATCTTATTTTGTGTTCCGCAGAAAGTCATATAGGTTTTGAACAATGGGATGGTTAAAAAAAAATTTCAAGTTTTATTTGGGGGTAAATTATCCTTTTAAATTACACAATACAAGGTCCTAAGTGAATGTTTTTTTTATGTTACTTCGACTGGCTATATTTGCTCTTGTTCGAAGAGTGATTTGTTTACCTAGTTGTTACCTTGCGCTGACAGACTGACATTTAATTGATTGTTGAGCATTTCAGGCCATTACCCTGTTGACCCCCTGAACCTGCCGGCAAACCTCTAATTTCAGTGTACCGACACATTTTGCCCTCCAGCGAAAGCATTTGCTCTGCAGGAGAGAGTATTATATCGTTCAATTACCACAAATGGAGAGAATGTCCCCTCTAAACCAAGCAGTTTTTTTTTTTCGTACTCAAGACCTCTTACAATGACAGATTGGAAGAAGGCTTTTTTATGTTTTTTTTTTTTTTTGAACGTTGGAGTGCTGTTTGACTTGACACTAATGTATGTTTGTGCTGTCACAACCAGTTTAAGGTTGTCGGTTATAAATTGTTGACATAACCTTGTGCGCTCTATAGTCGTATCACTAAGAGAACTGGACCCATCATCCTTCATTACTGTCAGTGTGGTGATGACAAACAGAGGATTTCGTTTGCTAATAGGGATGCACCAAAATTTCAGCCACCCAAAATGGAATTTTCAGTGGATTTCGTGCAACGTTAATAATAGCTTTGTAGAACTATACAGGTGCATCTCAAAAAATTTGAATATCATGTAAAAGGTCTTTATTTTTCATAATGTAATAATAATAATAATAATAAATGTTTATATTCTAGATTCATTGCACATAAACTACAATATTTCAAGGAGTTTTTTTTGTTTTGTTTTAATTCTGATTACGACTTACAGCTTAGGAAAATTAAAAAAAACAGTACCTCAAAAAATTTGAATATTCCATTTTGGGCTTGATTAGTTAGATTAATTTGAGTATAAATACAGGGTACATCTTGGGCTAGTTCAGAACATGCAACCACAATTATGGGAAATACTACTGACTTGACATTTGTCCAAAAGACAAATCATCAACACCTTCCACAAAGAGGGTAAGCCACAGAAGGTCACTGCTGAAAGGGCTGGCTGTTCACAGAGTGCTGTATCAAAATATATTCATAGAAAGTTGACTGGAAGGAAATTGTGTGGTAGGAAAAGGTGCACAAGCAACAGGGATGACCACAGCCTTGGGAAGATTGTCAGGAAAAGCCGATTCAAGAACTTGGGAGAGCTTCACAAGGAGTGGACTGAAGCCGGAGTAGGCACATCAAGAGTTACCACACTCAGACGTCTTCAAGAAAAGGGCTACAGCTGTCACATTCCTAAAACCAAGCCACTCCTTAACAAGAAAAAACATCAGAAGCATTTCACCTGGGGTAAGGAGGAAAAGAACTGAACTGTTGCTCAGTGGTCCACAGTCCTCTTTTCAGATGAAAGTAAATTTAGCATTTCATTTGGAAATCAAGGTCTGGAGTCCAAAAGAAGACTATAGAGGCACATAATCAAAAGTCCAGTGTGAAGTTTCCGAAGTTAGGGATTATTTCGGGATCTGTGACGTCTGCTGTTGTTGATCCATTGTGTTTTATAAAGTCCAAAGTGAATGCAGCCATCAACCAGGAGATTTTGGAGCACTTTATGCTTCCATCTGCTGACATGCTTTATGGAGTTGCTGATTTCATTTTGCAGAAGGACTTTAGCACCTGCCCACATGGCCAAAACCACTTCCAAGTGGTTTGCTGACCATGATATTACTGTGCTTGATTGGTCAGCCAACTCACCTGACCTGAACCTCACAGAGAATCTATGGGGTATTGTGAAGAGGAAAATAAGTAACATCTGACTAACAATACAGAGGAGCTGAAGGCCACTATCAAAGCAACTTGGGCTTCAATAACACCTCAGCAGTGCCACAGGCTGATCACCTCCATGCCACGCCGCACTGAAGCAATAATTAGTGCAAAAGGAGCCCCAACCAAGTATTTAGTGCATAATTAAACCTGCTTTGGAGATCTTGAACATCTGTTTTGTAAATCTTTTTTTTTTTAAGATCTTTGAGAAAAATTCACATTTTTTAGATACTGAATTTTTTAAGCTGTAAGTCATAACCATCCAGAATTAAAACAAAAAACTCTTGAAACATTTCAGTTTGTGTGCAATGAATCTAGAATATAAGTTTGCTTTTTTTTATTAAATTACAAAAAATAAAGAACTTTTCCATGATATTCTAATTTTTTGAGATGCAGCTGTATATTATTTTGATAATTAAAAAAAGAATTATATCTGATTCTGATAGAACTGAATAAAAATAATATATTGATATTTAATATTAATATTTTCTGTCCAGTTTTATAATTTCAATAAAAGTGTGGTTATTTAATTTTTTTAATTCAGTATAATTAAAAATATTAAGTCTTTCAAAACTACTTTACATTATTTAATAAAATAATAAATAATTATTTAAAGCCGTTTCAGTTTTCAGCCAACTGCATCCCGAATTTAAGGTTTTGGCCTAGAAATTACATTTTGGTGCATCCCTAATTGCAAATGATTCCTGAGCAAAGCATAAATCTAACCATCATATTCTGCTGTCACAGTGATATTTTCTTGTTGCTAAATGAATGCGTTAAGTCAGTGGGTCTAAAGGAAGTCTTGAATAATTAGGCTGGTTCTGGGTTCACCTGACTCCATGCATATTGTAATTATTATTATTGTTATTGTACAATGTATTATTAGATTTAAATTATACAAAGGCTTTAACATGCTATATGGTGTTAGTTGTTAGATGACTAGTCAATTGCTACAGTGTGGCATTTGAAAGAGTTGAGCAGCATGTGAAATCCTCTCTAATTGCGTGTGTGCAGAAACCCAGAGTGCTGCTCTGCGAATTCTCTTGCCCAAAAAGGCGAAACTAATGCAGTCTGAGGAAACGTTCCCAGCATGCCTCTGCCAAATAAACAAAAAGCCACATAAAACATTCATATTTTTCAGTAATTACAAGCGCCTGTTGTCATTTATTAGATACATTTTGCGTATAGTTTGCAAAAGCTTGCGAAAGGCGCATGCCCGTTCTGTCTCAAATGAGTTGGCCTCATTTTGATTCAGACAGTTATGGGCCTTTGATGAAAGGAGAGAAAGCTGGATACTGAAGCGAGGGATAAGCAGTGTGGAACTGCAGTGTGGGATTTTGAAAAGCAGTTAAAAGGAAATGCAGACGATTGGAAAGAACCAAAAAACAGAGTGTGGAGAGGTGGGACGGTGGGAAGCAGAGTGCCATCTGTCAAACTGGGGGCTTGGCAGTGGAGCGAAAGGAGGAGCAGTATGGAGACTGCATGTTCACACAGTGTAGCGCATTAATCATGGTGTCCCCTCCCATCATTCAAGCCCATGAGTACACAAGCCTTCCTGGTACAATTATTACGCTATTACATAAACATGCAGATATGAACACATCTGAGAGACTCTTGGCTCAGAGGAGAGCAGCCCTCGTGTCCTTCTGATATAACACAGTAATGTGGGAAAAATTTGTTTTGATGTAATAGCTGGCATTGATCTGATTATATGAAGAAATTCAATACATCTGCTTTATTTAACAAGGAAACTGACAAAAAAATTAGGTAAGAGAGGCCAAGTTATATTGTGAGAGCTTTCAGTGACTTTTTGTTAAGAATATGTTATATATATTGGTACCACATTCATAATTGGTTGATATGATAGAATTTTTATTTAAATATTGAACATATATTGCCAATATTGGATATTAAATAATACATACTAATTTATTTTTTTACATTAAACACTAATTTAATATCACTGTAATCTTTTGCAAATCTGAAAATGAATATACATTTTTTTTCATAATTCACATTATGTCGTGCTGCCTAATTTACTTTAAGCATTTAAATGATTTAAATTGTTTTTGTTTTACAGAATATATATTATTCTGATTATTTCCGGAAAAAGCAGAGCTCCTGGAGGCGTGCCGTGAGCGGAGCTATAATACTGATGTTTCGTGTTGTTTCCATTAACATATATTCACTTATGTGCTGATTCCCAACAAAAGACAGAAATCTGGTGCATTTGTACTTACATGAATGGGGTCTTTTATCACTGGGACGGCTCCGTGTTTTAATAGCAAACGATGTGCAAATCCAGTGTCGACTTGGGCCTTGTTTATAAAACATTCGTCACTCAAATGAAGAGAACACACAAACGCACTTGATACACTCCGTTGCTGCCCTGGAAAAACAAACTGCATCCACTGTTCATGTATCGCTGGGTTCTTGGGGAAGCTGAACATGGTAAACTTTTCCTCGCATCCAAAAAAGCACTTACTTGGAGACATTCTCAAACAAATCCTATGCAGCGCTGCTGGCGATTTTGAAGCGCGTTGATGTGCACGGTCTCGCTCTCCTCTGGTCAATGTGTGTGCGCAGGTGCGCTTTTCCGAGAGAAATGTTCATATAAGGACTTCCTTTCTCGTCTACGTCATTAGATCCATGATTGAAAAAAAAAACATCCGAAATGTGTACCAACCCAGAAGTAAGATTTTCGGCACAGAAATTCTCAGTCATTCTTCTAAATTATTTTTTAAAACTTTGGCCATGTTTAGCATGAGAATCCATCTCTTTAACATTGTGAACAACTCTGAATACACAAAACACCATTGTACACCCCTTTAAAGAAAAATCTCTCGATTGGTGGCATTGAACAGTCAAAGATTTTTTTTTTGACTGATTTGTGACAGCTGTTTATGTCTCTCATTTCACTGCATTGTCTCTTCTTTAATCACAAATATGAACTTATTCCATTTTTTACATTGAATTTTTTTATTTGATAGTATTTATGTAATAACTAGGATAATATACAGTCAGCGAGTCATTGTTGCACAATTCTAATATTAACTGGCTTTCATTGTCTTTTTGTATTATTGTTGGGATAAATGTAAACTAATAGCACAGATAAAAGCATAGTTGCAACACACACGTGAGAAGGAGAGTGAATAATGACTGACTAATAAATGAGTAATTCCACAAAAAATCTCTCTCAACATCATGACAAATGTACAAAAATAAGCAGGATCAGCAACATTAATGCCAATTTAATCTGACTGGCACTGAGGAAATACATCACAAAGTAATTGATTGATTTACTTTGAATGGTGCTTCTAACAGGGCTGAGTGTGAAGGGTGATAAGAGTCCACAGCAAGCAGCCAGGTCTTGACATGCAGCAGAGAGTGAGGCAGGCAGACAGCTAACAACAACTAATAATGGCTGTTTTCACTTGCCTTGGGCTTGAGATCAATGCTAATGACCGATTCTTGGCTGCTATGCTTTAAGGGTCTAGATGTCCTAATTTCACAATGTGTAACTTCGTTAGCTATTCCTAAAGCACCCGGGGGTTATAGATGAAAGCGTAAACATTGCACCAGTGTGCAGATACTAAGAAGCTGTTTTTAAAATCACTATGTGTGTGTGTTGGCAAAGCAGAAGGCGGCGATGCTGGCCTTCATACTGCCCTGTTGTTGACTGGTTTTGGTGTAACAGCTGTTGTTCTTGACATTAGAGCAACGGTCACAGTGCATCCTTGTCGTTCGAATCGCCATGCTACTGATGGGACTTCACCCTGAGCTCTGATCTGAGATCCGTATGGTTAACTCATAGGGCTAGATATAATCTGTAATTGCCGCAGCTGTCAGGTTGTTAATTAGGGGTGCAACATCTGATGTGTTGCAATGACAACAGCAAAACAGTATCCTACCAATAAACAATAGTAGGACAAGGTTAGTAGAACAAGAAGGGCTGTTCTAGCAATTTCTGACCATTTACATCAATAGGTTCAATCTGGATCTGGTGTTTTAAATGGTTTATTATATATATATCTTTTTAGGGCTGCCAAAGTCAATGTGTTAATTAGTATAATAGTTAAGCTATTGCAATGTTATGGTTAGACAGGGAGAACTAGTATATTAGGGGATATTAGCTTATATTAGGAAGTTAAATTACCGGTTTTTGTCTTCCTGCTGTAGAAAGGAAAACAGATGAGTGTAATTGCGGCTGTTTCTCAACAGTTGAGAAAACACATTTTTCTCAGATTACTCTTTGTAGGAAAGATTTCTCAACTGGCTTCAACACTTGTTTGTTCAAGCCTGTTTTAACTTGCTCTTTCCCACGTAAGCCTTTTTATCAGGCCCTGGTGAGATTGAATCATGTCATCCTGATTTAAATATCTTGCTTTCTCGCCTCTCAGTCTTCCCTTTTTTCCTCCACAGGAAACCTCGTCCTGTTTCCCAGCTGGTAGCACAGCAAGTCACACAGCAGTTTGCTTCACCCACACAGCCCAAGAAAGAGAAAAAGGAGAAGACTGAGAAGGACAAGAACGAGAAAGAACCGACACTGAAAAAGAACAGCCACAAGAAAATGAGGTGAAATGTTGCGATACAGTCTCTGTGTTCATACATTTACTGCATAGTTCCTACTCCCTAAACAAATTAAGCGGCTGTCTTTTGCATTTTATATAGCAGGTAGCTCACTCTGAAAAATGTCATGTATTGTTGCAGTCCTTTTGAAAACTATTATGAAATAGTGAAAATAAAATATATTTCACCTACTGCAGTGCACTGAGAATCATACAACACCTGTTGTCCCCCTTTGGTGACAAAGCTCATACAAATATTTGTAACAAATTGTATACTTACACTACACATGCATCCTAATGAGATCTCCACCAGTGAGAAACAGGGATTGATGTTTCCATGAAGCAATGTGAAATACACTCACAAACTGTTATATATTACACTATTGTTACAGAGTTTAAGGCCAGTATCATTAATCGCAATTAATCCCACTTAAAGTTTTTTTAATATAATTTTATATGGCAATAATTTCACATTCAATCTTCAAATTAATGTAGAAACAACATACAGTATATTTTTTATATTTGTTTAATGGCAATCTTTTTTTCTGCTGGTACTAATACTACTGATGTCTCTGAATAGATTTTTTCTTAGTATTTAACCAATGACTATAGCCATTCAACATTACAGTATAACTGAGAGCTATACATTTTAACATTAGACTTTAAAAAAAAACTTTTGATTTAAGTAAACTTAAATCAATCTTCATTGCGTGTTCCCATGGGCAAAGTTAATGTAAACATTTGGGGTTAGTGATGCCACAAACCCAATAAGAAGCTTGTTGTAGTTAGTGATCGACCGAAAATGTTTTTTTTATTTATTTATATATATATATATATATAAAACTGATACCAATTATTTGCATGTTTATGTGCCCGATAACCGATATGCAGAACCGATATTTATTAACCGTTATAAAGTAAATAAATGATTGAGTGAAAAAAGAACATACATCACTTTGGGTTTTCCTCTTTTTAGTCATTTTTTTTTTTAAGTGTTGAAAATTTGTCTTTCATGTTAAATTTAATCTGTATATTACAATAAAAATTGTATTTATAAAAGACATCAACAGCAACAACACTAATATTAACAATAAGCAAAAAAAATTAGAATGTATAATGTTTTCAAATGGAGAAAATAAAGGACAGGAGTCGTATCAACTTGATTTTAAACTACCGTTATAGTAGGTTTATAAGCTGTTTAATGCTACAGAGTCAAGAATAATTCACTGGATAATGTTAATTCACTGAATAATATTCTCTGGAATATTGGAATATAACAAACAAAACATCGTATTTTATTGCATTTCTCAACTGGAATTTTATATCAAAATTATTAATAATCTTTTGTCCTTCTAGATTATGAAATGCCTGCTGACAGTGCGGTTTATCTATTCAGTTACACAGAACTATACTCAAACTGTGATCGCTCAAGGCGATAATAAATAATTTCCATAGGGTTGTATTTATTTAGATGTTTATTAGCAAAATAATGGCTATATATTAAATGTTAATACAATTTAGGGTATTTTAAACAAGTGAATATCGTTAAGTGGCCGTGCTGGAGCAATTCCTGAGCATCAACCACATCAACCAGCTAATTGAACAGCAATATGGAAGTGGCTTCACAAGAGAGAGAGAATTAAATTCAGTGCTTTTTTTCCAACATGTGCTCATTCATGGCTGTATTATTTAACTCATGCAAAGTTACGTCTTTATTGGGAGAGGATATTGACGGATTATCTGCGTGACTAACTTCACAAGGCTAACGATGAGCATAGACAACAGAGAGAGAATTAAATTCAGCGCTTTTATTTCCAACATGCGCTCATTCATGACTACATATTAATTCAGGCAAAGTTACGTCTTGATGGATTATTTAACATGACTCTTGGAGTTGGTCTCTATTTCTTAAAGCCAAGATGCATAAACTAGCCTCCATATCAGGCATTTATGTAATGCAGCAGTTCTCAATTCCAGCCCTCACGCCTCCCAGCTCTGCATATTTTGCACATCTCTCTTTGTTAATACACCTGATACAGATAACCAGCTCGTTAGAAGTGAGCTCCATGCATGAACTGAGTTCCCATTGACATGCTACCTACTCCCTGAGCAGGGGAAATCTTTTGAAGTTTTCCTCACTTCGGAACATTCATTCACGGATTTGCGCTGCACAACGTCTTCACACAAGGACAAGTGTGACATCATATACCTCTGTAAATAATTCAATTTAAATTCACGTCTCGCACACTTCAGTGCACTTTGAATGGAACATATACATTCACTTCATGAGTCATGGTGGAAAATCCTGTGATGTCCACTTCGCAGGGCACTTACGTTCAATAGAACAAATGTCTGAAGCGATAAGAGAAACGTGCAAAATGTGCAGAGCAGGGGGCGCAAGGTCTGGAATTGAGAACCGCTGATGAAATGCAGCTAATTTGTGCATAACTGGCTGTTATGTTAAATAAAGTTTCTACAGCAAATCAAGTACCTGCACGCTAGGGATGGGACGATAACCGGTTTTATTGATAACCGTGATAAAATGTGCTGAAGGTTAGTAATATCGTTTAAAAATGAATTATCATTAAAACAGTGTTTGATTATCGCGGTTTTAATAACTCAATATTAAATCATGTCCAGCCAGCAACAGTCTGACGCAAGCGCAGCGCACAATGTTTTTTTTGTTTTTTTTTCGAGAAGGAATGGCGAAAGTCAGTGACTTTTCTATGCTTTTCTATGCTTCTACACTTTTCATTGTAAGGAAGGAAATGCCACAGAATTTAATCTTTCTTTAAATTAAGTGCATAGAGTTGCTTGTTTTATTAGTTGTTTGTTGATTATTAAATATAAAACTTGCTGAAATGTTTTCAGTGTGAGCATCAACTATTTTTGAACACTTTCATCTCGTTTCAACAAAATCGTGATAATATTGATAATCGTGATAATTTTAGTCACTATAATCGTGATATTAAATTTTCATACCGTCCCATCCCTACTGCACGCCGTTGTTGTTGTCTCGTCTCCCCTCAGACGCACTGCAATGGTGATTCTGCAAATTTCAAAATGCCCACAAGATGGTGGCGTTTATCGGTGAATCCGATATTACAAAACTAATATCCAATTATGATAAAATGCTTAAATATCTGGTAAAATATCGGTAAATCGATATATCGATTAATCTCTAGTTGTAGTCCCTACCAGTCGTTTTTTGTAGCTAGTCCCTTATATGTCCCTTTGCATTGATCTCTGAGCGTCAAAACTTTACAGATGTTGTTTGTGCTCTAACAGCAACATTACACACTAGCAGAGTTCAAAAGGTGAAATCATAATCAGCCACCCCTTTAAGAGCTGCGGCTGCTGAACATGATGTGGATCTGACTTGTATTTTCTCACAACTCTTTACTCTTTATTTCTTTAAAAAATAAAGTTTTATAAATTTTATAAAACAGTAGTAGCAGTATCACATACATTTTACTAAATAATAGTAATATTTCTAGCACAATGCCTTTATGTAAAAATTTACTTTTAGGCCTAATGAATGCATATTTGTCATTTTAACTGAACTTAAAACTGGTGGTGATGCTTAAGATATTTTTGGTCATTGAGGGTGTCTGTAAAAAAATAGTAATAGATCATATTAATTATTATTAAAAGATAATACTACTACTAATTCTACTATCATACTAATGTATATACAAGGCACTATGGATTGATGAGCTGCTGGGTTCATGAATATTAATCACGTTGTCTGCGTTCGGTCAAACTGATTTGCTGAAATCAAAACAGGGACGGTACTAGATCGGTACTAGAATGAATATGAATAATACTAAATGAACTCCATTATTTTGACAGGAGAAGACAACAAAGAATAGTTTACATATAGCGTGTCGATTCAGCGTGGTAAGACTCTCTCGCTCTCTCTCTCTTTGCATGTGTGAGAAACAGCGCTATCAGTAAAGCGACGGTGAGTCGTGCTCCTTCACAAAGAGTTTAGAGAGCATCAATTACAGGTGCGCTGTGCGTCCATTGAGATGAACTGAAAAGTTCAGATCGCTTGATGGAGAGAGAACTCTGAAGCTCAGATGTTGAAATTAATGCAAGCGTCATGCGCTTCAGTCTATGTAGTTGTAATGAATTAAAACTTCCTATTCATCCAGAAGAAGGAGGCGGGAACTGGCGGACAATCAAAGGACATTTTAATAATTCAAAAAATAAACACAAAACAGCGCACCAGCCCCTCACGGACGACTGGTGTGCTCAAATAAAAACCACAACACAACTAAAAGCCCAGGCCTGGTCCTCTCTCGTCCTTCACTGTCGTCGCACCAGTTTTATATCCTTCCATCTCCTACGTGGGACTCGAGACCGGCGGTGGGCCGCAGGTGCCACTGATTTGCCCAATCATTGCCGGCCTCACTCCTTGTTCCCACATCCCTCGGCCCCGCCCCAATCGCCACAGTAGTAAACAAACCCGCACGTCTCTGTCATTCAATAATTCACACAGAGAGGTGCAGAACACGGATTCATATTTCAAACAACTTTTGCGGCTTAACATTTACAGATACTGGTCCATATGGAGATTTGATTTGATTAATTTATGCTAACTTTGACAAATTCCATGACTGTCCATATTTCAATGTAAGTTTAATTTTCATGACTGGATTTTGAGATTCTGTCCTCGTTTTCTGCTTCGCGGAAATCATAGCACTGAACCGGGTTTGAACGGGACCTCGGTACTACCGGTACTTAAAGAAACCTGGTACCGTCACATTTAAATTTTTTTAGTACCGACTTGGTACCGAAGTACCGGGTCTTTTGACAACACTAATGATGGTTAAGCTGTGCAATTAATCCGCGAATCACATTCGTCAAGGGCCGGGGAGCAGCTGGCCCGTACAGTTAATGAATAACGGATCAATTACGACAGCCTACATCGCACATCCTGCGATGTGACTATCGTGGATTCGTACATCGCGATATCGATGCTTAAATGACACATCGTGCAGCCCTACCATGCATATAGTCAACTGAAGTTCAAATGAAGTTGAAGTGCGCTTCTGAAGTTTCCCATTTGATGTGGTCATAAAGACATTCAGCATCTAAATAAACGCAATTCCAGTCAAGGAAAAAAAAGATAGAAACAGCAGTAGTTGTGAGTGGTGTGGCCAACCCTAGCTCTGCACCTGTGTTAATTGCATTAAATATTTTTAACATGTTAAATAAAATAAAAATTATGGCCTGCTTTAATGTGTTCATTTTGACAGCACTATTCTAAAATGTTTCTTGAGCACCGATTAAGCATATTAGAATGATTTCTTATGGATTTTGAAAACAAATTTGTTCAAATTTATGATTACGTGTGTCAAAACTCTTTGAATCAAATTTTCTCATGTTCTGATTCATCTTTTAGATCATTGGTTTGGTTCATTGCCTCCTTGATTTAATTTAAATTGCCTATGAAAAATTGAGAAAATACTTGGAAAACCAAGGCTGCCGTTTTCACTTTTATGCTCTATTATACTAGCAATTCAAGTCAATTGTATTTATATAACAAGCCATTTTACTTTATTTAATAGAGATTCAATGTTTCAAAGCAGCTTCTCAGTAATAAACAGGTAAATTACGGTATTAATGTTGCTAAATGCATCAATTATCAAACTAAATTTCATCTGTTAAGCAGATCTACGGAAGACAATAGTATCTCAGTGCAGCTTAGTTTAGTTCAATGATGGTGTCTATGTAGTCAAGTTCATCAATTATGAAATGCTATAAGAGAAGCTCTACAGAAGACAATAGTGTCATTATTCAGCTCAAGTGAAGACAAGGCTAGCATGTCTGATCTGTTCTCTGCTCCCTATCCTGCAGGCCCAGATTAAAAAATGTGGACCGCAGCAGTGCACAACATCTGGAAGTGACAGTGGGAGATCTGACGGTTATCATAACAGACTTTAAGGAGAAAAGTAAGCCCTCCTCCAGTTCGTCCTCCAGCGCAGCATCTGGAGACCACCACAGCCAGAGCGGATCCAACTCAGACAACACAGAGAAGGGGATCTCCAGATCCTCGTCCCCACGAGGGGAGGGTTCCTCACTTAACGGGGAATCTCACTAGGAACCCCTGGATTATGAATGTTACTTCCAGCCTCCCGCACCTAATATATCCATTTTAAACGAACAGACACAGGAGCGTGCTTATATATGCCAAGACTTACCAAGACACAGGCTTAACCCAGCAATAGAAGCCATCTCTGACTACTACCACAGTTATAAGTTCAGAAACATAGGTTTTGACCACAATACACTCGTCCTGGTTTGTTACAGTGCCCAGAAATGTCACCTTGAGATAAACTGTAGACTTTGTGAGCAATTTTGATGATTGAGTTTTGCTATTTTGACAAATTTAATTTCTATAGCATGTGGTAGTATTATGAATTAGTTAAGTCTTGTTGTCTGTTTGGATTTGGACATTGACACCCATTCTCGTTCTCTTCACTATTGTGACCATTTCTCATAGACCATTATTTTTTTAAATAACAATCTGTAATCTGTAACAGCACCCATTACATCTCGGTAATTAGCCCTGGGGCTTAAAATCTTTCAACTGGACCATTGTTGTGAAAGTATTTGCTTCTACATTAATGACATGTCAGTTGCAAATTGTTACTTTAAAATACTTAAATGCATTACAGGATGAGCGTTAAGCCATCTATAAATAACTGACCCAAACAGGACTTCCTTTCTCCATTGTTTGTTGCACCTGCTGGTACTTTTTGTATAATTATATGAGAAAAGCCTCAGAAATTCATTGTTTAATTTGTTCTTGTTCATGTTTTATTTGAAACTTGTCATAGATTGCATCACTTGTGCGGCTAGTTGCTCTACCAGCGCTGTTTTGTGTTAGATTCTCTTGATATAATTCTGTTAATTCCAAAAGAAACATAACATTTATGACTAAAAATGACAGATGTATTTGTAAGAATTCATCCCCTCCTTTATGATGAACGGTGGTATATAAATATATTGCAGTATAGGAAATATCTCTTAATAAAATGTAAGACTTAGACTCAAACATTGGTTGTCAACTAAAACATATTTTCAGGGCAAACGAAGACCTTAAGGGAGTGATTATCGAATTTGGGTTGTTTGTGTGGTGAGCTGTCTGTTCAGTTCTCTGTGAAATGCATGACGATGATATTTGCTGTGGGTCTTCAAAGTGTTGTGGTTTTAACTCACCATGAGGAGTGATAAAATATTTGGCATACGGGTTGAATCAGAGACAAGGAAGAGTATTGTTCCTCACTTGACAACTACCAGCAGTGTCTTAACACGACATGACAACTCATTTCACAATAGACATTGCCTAATACAGCAGAAAACATTTAATTCCTATTGCCTCTGATTAATTTTTTTTTTATAAAAGCCTGTTTTCTTGGTAGAAAAGAACACCAAGTCCAGTTCCTCTATGCTTCACACAGGCACTCTTAAATTATAAATCATAAATCTACATGTGTGACTATTTCGTTTAATATGCATCCCTCTAAACATTAGTAACTATTTTAAAGACACTACTACCAATTTAGGTACTATTATTACACAAATTAAGCTTTCATTTTTTTTACCAGTAGGTATGATACTAATAATTAATTTAAATAATTCAGTTTAAAATCTTACTTGTATCTAAAATACATGTAACAATTGTGATTTGTTATTAAATCATTTAAATTTGGTGTCACATACTTCTGTAAAATCCAACTACGAAAAGTAGTTATTTGTTAATAATAATGCATTTAATAAGAAATCAAATCATCAATAATAATATAAATATAAGTTAGTAACTGTAACTAAAATATCTAGTAATATCTTGATAGTTCCTAGTAAGTTTTGAGGAATTAATCTTTAAAGGGTTTGTCATAGCAGGGGTCTTTCTGCTATAATAAGTAGCCTGACTCAAATTTGCGAATCGGTTCCTATGAACAGATCATTTTAAACAACCGACACAGCAGTTATTTAGATAATTACGTCATTATGTGGCTTGGCATAGTGTTTGCATGCTAATATACATAGGCGCATATTTCTTTATATTACGTTTTATTTAAGGGGGTTAATTATAATTTAATGTAATCAATTTCAGTTTGTAGCAGCCAAGATTCAACTCATACAGTAAAAAAAAAAAAAATTATATATATATATATATATATATAATTATTATTATTATTTTATGTATAAAAAAACCTCAGATTTGTAAAATCTGTAGTAAAATCACAGTTCTAAAAAAATTTTAACGCCTTCGTTATAACATTTCCTTTATTTGGCTAAACGATTCGTTCATGAACCGGACATCGCTGGTCATTAGTGGGCGAGTAACGTTACTTTTCAAGTGAAATAATGTCCGTGTCCTGTAGAATCAGCGTGTATATATGTTTTTACATTTAGTCTGTGCTTAGCCATCGGTCTTCTGTCTTTAGTATTTTTGTTCAGTAAACATGAAGCTTGTTTAAAAAGTGAAATCAGCTACCCCTTTAAGACCTGCGGATGTTTGTTCGGCGGAATTCACGCAAATAATTTTTTTATAATTTAGTTTGTTTCAAAATGGTGTTTGAGTTTGCATAGTATTTCTCTCACAGTGTATCATTCCGTGTATTTTTATGCTGCAGCGAAATATATTATTCACATAAGAGGTCAGAAGCACAGGAAACGCCCAACACTCTTGAAATCCACATGAACGGAAAATGATGCACATGACAACAGCCTGCCTTCCAATCTGACTCGAGAACTGTTTATGGACGAACGTATTCACACCTACCTGTGCTGATTCATTTTCAAAGGAGAGCGCTTGGCATGTTGACAACATGGTTGAGAATGAAATTTTCAACAGTGATGCAACAGACCACAAACTGCCAAATCACGCCTCTCACGCACACCTGTGTTTCAGATGGTAGGCTCCGATTACAGGCAAATAGGTGGTTTAGTCTTGGGTAATTATATATATATATATATATATATATATATATATATATATATATATATATATATATATATATATATACGCATACAGAACACTGCATGTAACTAATTATTCAAGGCTGTTGATTTTTAGCACACAATGAATACATTATTATTTGATTTTTTTTAATTAAAATTTTTTAAGACTTGTTATATGTTTAATCAAACAACAACAACATGAAATATATTTTAGAACGATCACATCTACATTAATTTGGTTTATTTAAAGTATATTGCAAAAATGTTAAACTAGAAAATAAATGCAAATAACTAGGGAATAGAAACAGCTCATTTTGTTGGAGTAGTTGTGGTACTGTTTATTTACTAATCCATTTTATCAGCTCGTCAATGTTGTTTTATTTTTTCCTTTGTTGTGAAACCTATAAGATAGTTTGATATTGCAAACATGACTGCAAATTGTTAGAAAATAAAATAGCTCATTTAAAATTCTACATTTTCTAAAGGATAAGCACCTTCTTTCACTGACTGTCTGTTGGAAAAGAAGTTGTAATCTAGTTTATATACTCATGGTGTTCAGTAAAACTAAAACTAGTTTATTTACAGAGATGTTGCGCACAAGCTGAATTCACATGGACAGCGAGAGGCGTTGATGCAGCTGGCTGTGATGGCCTGTGGAGAGAGACACAGGAAAGATGTCAACATGTTCAAGACCACAGCAGTGCTCAGCACCCGAGCCTTGAGATTTCACATCTTTGCAGAGGAGCAGTTACACACCAACATAAAAACAGCAGTCAGTATTAGCCAATTGTCATTTCTGACATATATGCATGCAAATATATGTTGCAAAGAATGAACATGTTTTCCCAACGTTAAAGGGGATGCATGTCATTTTAAATGGTCAAATATTTTCCCCAAGGCGGCAAACTCTCTGCACATTAAAACATTAGTACACCCAAAACTGAAAATTTACTTAAAGTTTACCCACCCTGACAACATCCAAAATAAAAAAAATTTGGTGAAATTTAGCATTATATCACTTATTTTTCCCGACACACTGCTTTTTGATTCAACGAGATGTTAATTGATGGACCGTCGTGTGGATTATAATGGTGTTTTTAACAGCTGTTTGGACTCTCATTCTGATGGCACCCATTCACTGCAGAGGATCCATTGCTGAGCAACTGATGTAATGCACATTTCTCCAAATTTGTTTTGATGAAGAAACAAACTCATCTACATCTTGTATGGCCCGAAGATACATTTTCAGCGAGTTTTCATTTTGGGGTGAACTATTCCTTTAATCTGCTACTAAACCATTGAGAAACTAAAGAGATGAAAGATTTACACTTTTCAAATCCATTTTCCACTTGTACAGCTAGATTCCTGGCCGGCTTTCATCCAGGCGAAATACAGCTATGTTATTCAGCCCATTTCATTCCCCCATGAGAACCATAAAGAGTGGAGTCAGCTTTTCAAGCCATGTGCATCAGAGAGACTCTTCTTACCGTTGAGTATTGGTGCAGTTTAACCAGCATGTTTAATTTATATCTAAAATATCTACAACTATTTTAAGCAAAAGCTGCCTTGATTATGGCATTTAAAATGTCTGAAAAGATTAGTGATTGCACTGGAAAATACTGTGCTGTTTTCTTTTTGTAAGATGCCAAAAATATGTCATATAACTCTTTTCTGAAATGGCAATATCATTTTTCTGAAAGCAGAAAATGTATTTTGTACTATTCATCTCAATTGTAGACCCATGATGCAGAAGCGCTTAATCTGGATGCCACCTTCTTGTTTCATAGTCAAACATGATTTGGCCAATCATGTGAGCTGTAAATGTCATGTGACATTCTATATTACTATATTAAAACACCTAGCAAAAAACAGAGAGAAAATAAAATATTATTAAAATATATAATAATGAATATAAAAATATAAAACAAATAAAATATCAAAATTAATTAAAAAATTGTTTATTCATAATAATAATATTTATTTTAAGTATTATAAAGATATACATTCTAAGTTTGGGCTTTTGGAGTTTTAAAAATATTTTTGAAAGAAGACTCTTGTGCTCATCCAGGCTACATTTTTAATCAAAAATTCAATAAAAACAGTATTACTGTGAAATATTATTATATTATTATTATAGTTTCCTATTTTAATATATTTTATAATCTTAATTATAACCTTTGATGGAAAAGCTGCATTTTCAGCAGCCATTACTCCAATCTTAAGTGTTACATCATCCTTCAGAACTCATTCTAATATGCTGATTTGATATTCAAGAAAGATTTCACACTATTTTTTAATGATGAAAACCGTACTTAGTAATTAGCTAAATAAATACAAATAAAAAAATAATAATGCACTACTAAAACATCTATTTATTACTCCATCTTAATTATTATATATTTTTTCTACATGTTGCAATTATATTTCAGTCCAGAAGAGGGTGGTAAAGGTCTCTATATTTATTGGCTTCTGTATAAGATCTTCCATTTACAATCCAGGTAAGCCTTTCTGGGTGTCAGTCATTCCTTATAGTTTTAATTTCTTTCAAGCCACTGAAACTCCTGTCTTGGTCACTGCATCTACAGCAGCAACTGCATCCCGGCAGAGAAAGAGAATGATTTTTCATGCTACATGGCAACAGAGGAGTGTTTCACAGTGACAAACAGCCTGCTTTCATGACTGTGTATGATGCTTTCAAACATGTGATTTTTATTAGGGGAGTTTTGTTAGTTACTATTAGCCTAACTTTTATAACAATCCTTTTGTTTTTTTTCCAACCAGTTTATGTCCATCCAAAGCTAATAAATCAGTTTTTACTTTTATCTGGCCGTACACATTTGGAGAGGATCTCATAAAAACATTCTTGTTAGCTCTGGAGGAGGCACTGAATGGAACCACACACACACACACACTGTGGGAAAGTTTCTTTTCTTTACCAGAGGACTATGAAAGTGGCTGAGTTGTGATGTTGTCGCTGATAATGACAGAAATGTATTCTCTGAGACTGGATAGTCACTTCGCTGCTCTTCCAGTCGAGTCTGTGCAATGTTCGAACCCTCAGAGATATAGAATGGGTTGAATGATCAAATATAAATTTAAACTGATACGCCTCAAGGTGCCATTTTCAGTTCATTTTTTAAAAGGACAGTCAAAACAAATATTCACCTAAATGTCATTCCAAATCTGTATGAACAAATAAGTCAAACTCTTGTTACACAAACATAGCTATTGTATGACTTAAGTTGACTTAAGACAAAGACTTTTGTGCACAAATTGTATGGATTGTGAATTTATAGCCCTTTTCATAATGCTTTGGATGTACTGTTACTTTAAGACTGATACTGAATGTACTGCAAGATTTGGGTAAATACTTGAAAATGTAAATAATGTATTTGTTTTACATAATGCTTATTTGAAATAAAATAAAAAATATATAGCACTAATTGGAGTTTGTGACTATCACTTTCATTCTCCACTGAAAGAATTACTGGAGTGATAAGGAGAAATATTAAAAGAATGGTTCACCTAAAAATTAAAATTTGCTGAAAATATACTCATTCTCTGGTTACAGCAGATGTAGATGAGTTGTTTAATTTTTTTTCCTTTGCTCTCTGATAGATCCACTGCAGTGAAATTATGCCTTCAGAATGAGAATCCAAACAGCTGATAATAACATTACAATAATAATAATAATAATAATATATGTATATCAAGGCAGTGACCATGCCTTAAAGATGGGGGGTGGGGGTTACTATATATATATATATATATATATATATATATATATATATATATATATATATATATATATATATATATATATATATATATATATATATATATATATATATATATATATATATATATAATTTTTTTTTGTTTTTTTTTTTGTGGTCGTGGTTGTGGTTGAAGTAAAAAGCTGCGTGCAAGAAACCATTTCATCATTATGTTTTTAACTTCAAACCGTTGCTTCGAGCCAAAATATGACTCCATAATCCATAACCACGCTCCCACCGGTGAAAAAAAAAACCTCATCAAATTTCGTTTGCATCTTGGATGGCCTGAAGGGTAAGTACATTTTAAGCAGTTTTTTATTGGGTGAACTATTCCGTTAAAACAAATAATTTTAGAAGCAAATAACCACGGTAATGATTTAGCTACAAACAAAAAAAACGAAAAATGTGGAGTTTTAACATTTTAGGTTATATTTGGAAAATTAGATAAAGTTTATAGAACATTTTGCATTATGTAATGTGACGTTTCGGCAATTAACTGGATTTATTTATTTATAGCAAACCAAACCAAAAAGTTACAACTTTCCTCCACCAGGTTGCAGCATTGATTCAGGTCTTTATGAATACAGGCAGTGTCTTAGAGTGACCATGGCTTTGTTCGTTATCACATAATACAACAGTAAATCATGAACCACATCCCAACAATATTTTTTTTCATCTCATAACAGGCAGAGACAGACTTTTTGCAAAGTAAAAATCTGAGGTAATTTAAAACACTATTCAGTTAAAACTCTTACAGCTCACAAAATAGTAAATGGCCCTGGGAAATTCTATAATGAGATCAACGATTAAAATATCATTACTTGGCAACCCTTAAAGCCATAGATGTTAATGATACAAAGAAGACCTGATTCTTTTATATTATAGAAGCTGACCTGCATTTGGTCCATTTGGTCGAGATGTGGAGATGACTTCACACACAATGAGAGGACTGATGTCATGTTTCATAGTTACATCTCATGGATCGATGTAGCAGCAAATAATCCATGTGTGGACCACCTGAGGCACAAAAGCTGATTTACAAGGATGTGCAGGTCAAAGGCTACACTTGACAGAACAACAATGAAGGCCTGTAGGTGGTCTTCCTCTTGTATCTGACAACCAGGATGATGACACTAGGAATCTATATTCCAACATTTAAAGAGAAAAATTTTAAAAAAGTTTGATCGATTAACCTCTTTCATGAAAATATATTACAGGTCACAATGGAAGATAGTGTTTCTATAAATACATAAATAAACACATAAATAAAAAGGAAAGCATTTGACTTGAATATCAGTCTGTGAATTTTTATATTTACTCATCTTCTGATAATATGATACTGTTTTCTATCATTTAATTTTTTTATTTAAATTAACTTTATTTTTTTATTTTTTTTAAGATGAAACAAGGATGATTTCATCATATTGTCTGAGTAGGATCATGACAAAGATTTAAATAATAGTGAAATTAATGGTTGAAATCAAACTTTAATGCTTGTTATCTCATAATTAGATTTTGAGACTTTAGCCTGGATTTCGCAGAGAGGATCGCATATTACAAGAGACAGACGATTTAAGTAATCTCTTTTTCTTATACATATATATATATATATATATAGAGAGAGAGAGAGGGAGAGAGAGAGAGAGAGAGAGTGTGTGAGTGTAAATGAAATTATTATTATATACATTTTAACAATATTTTGATTGCAGAGAAAATAAATGAACAAGTATTAGAATAATGAGAAAATTAGTCAACGAAAGCAAGGGACATGGCAAAAAAATACACAAATCAGGTTGTAAGAAGGGATTATGATATTATATATTATGATATATTAGTGTGTGATTAAACTCTTTACATCCATGTTCATTCTTTATCACTCCAGTTCATGGACTGGCGATAAATATGGAGTCTGTTGTCCATGTCCTCATGTGTGTGTCCTCCATCAAACACTGCCTGTCTGATTCAGCCCCTCGTTTACAATGGATCCTCTTTCTTTCCTTTCCTTTCCATCATTTCTCCCTTGGACAATATTTACCTCAAGTGGCAACAAATAGATGTTTTTTTCTGCTCAATGGAAAAGCAACCTGCGGTGTGGTGAAAGAGACCTTATCTCTCATTCCCATTTCCCCCCAGTGAGCTTTTCAATTAGGTAATTACAGTCATGTGAAAGAAGACTCGGCAGAAAGCCCCACTGCATTGTTGGAGCACCTGTCCCCCTCAGACGCTAATTAACTGGCACGTGAACCATCCCCATTGTGTGGGAGCTCGGACGGTTCCAAGTCTATAGGAAGTGCGAACCCAGCCAACGTGGCTTCTAATGAATGGGCGAGCGGTGGCTGTGAAACAGGTACACAGGAAGAAAAATAAATGTGCGGGATGCTTTTCTCACCTATTTATGCATTTGTATTCAGATTTGAAGGCACAAACACAGCGTGAAGCTTAGAAACACACTGCATTGTGGCGTAAGTTTTAGTTAGTTCGATGTCAAAAATATTGATAATAAATTAGTGATTTTGAACTCCTTTGAATCTAATGATCCTGATTGCGAGCAACTATATTCAAAAGCTACTATATTTCCTACTATGGAAATCACTGGCAACCACCATCTGTTTGATTACCAGCAATCTTCAAAATATTACGTGAGCCAATGCCCAACGCTGACCTCATGCGTCATGCTCCCGGAACTGCTTCTGTGTACAACTGCACAAGCTACATTAAAGTGATTATTACGTTTTGAATATAGATATTTTTCTTTACAAAAACACATCGATTCACTACAGAAGGCCTTTGTTCACTTGCCGGAGCTGTATGAGACACTTTTTTTTGGACGGATGCATGCAACACCCGCTGAGTTTTATTTAACAGCTTAAAAGAACAAAGACCTTTTTTTAATATAACTGTGACTGGATTCGACTGAGAGAAGAAAGTCATATACACCTAGGATGACTTGAGGGCGAGTAAGTTATGGGATAATTTTCATTTTGGGGTGAACTAACCCTTTAAGAATTTTTTTAATGCAAACAGGAAAAAAAAGTATACGAATCATACATCATTATGCCATCATTATGCTTACTTGTCATGAATATTAATTAAACAATAACACTGAGAAGAAATTCACTGGCAGCGTTTCCCAAAAGTGGCATAAGCCTACGTAGATCATAAGAATCATTGTCACCAAAGATTGATTTACTTTGGTGAAATGTAGCCCAGATCAGGTTGGAAGACCAGCAAACCAACTGAAGATGGATTTAGCATTTTTTTTTAAATAAAATTATTTGCTGAGTATATTTTGAAGCGTTAATAAGTAATTAAAAAATTTAAGATGCCCTGAAAGATTTTCGTGCAAATCGAGCTTACGCAACAGTAATCGTGTGCACGTTTTAGTACATTGAGGGAACGAATTAGTAAATCGTGCTCACAATTTATTTATTTTTTATTTTTTAATGTCATGTGCTGGGCTCCGCAGAAAGCAATTTATTTTTATTTTGTATTTTCTTTTTTTTTTTTGCAGTGGTTTTATCTAGAGTTATAAATAGTTAGGGTCTGACAACAGTATCTGGATTTTTCATTGAAAAATCATTATCGTGGGACCACTGAAACTTCACTTCTTACTTCAAAAAAATTATCAGATTACTTTTCTTGTAACCAGAAACTAGCAGAATTCAAAACAAAAACAAAGAACAAAGACTCACCAAACATTGCATGCCAACACACAGAAGATCATAAACACTGGTAAATTAGACTAAACGAGAGCCGACAATCAACATTGGGGAACAAGAAACAACCAACGAGCAGGAGACAAGCAAACTTCAAAATAAGACAAGACAAATCCCCCTGCATCACTTACTGTAGAAAACACCCTGAAACCAAAATAAATACATTAGCAATGAAGCCATTTCCTGCAATACATCTCACGAATGTCAGTATTCATCATTTTGCTACTGAATGTATGTGCTTATGGTAACCTGAATAGACATCTCTTCTCTCTTATTGTATGTGGAGCAAGAGACACCTTCTGTCTCCCAAGTGAGCCAATTTACTCTCGAGTCCACTTCTTTGTGTGCAGTATCGATTCAATTTGAACTCTTTTCCTTGATAAAGAGGCCCAGTGCTGGATGCAGATGTCTGTGGGTTAAAATGGCAGGGAAATCTTATTCAGGAAATGAGAGCAAAACCTGTGGGCTTCAAAGTTATAAAACATGTCAGTCAACTGCCCTTGCCCATAGGGCGATTCAAATCATTATTTAAGTGTAAGTCAATGAAGAGATGGTATAAGATTAAAAGTCTGAAACAAACCAAATTTTACATTTGTTGTATTACACTAGTTGAAATTATTTTTTGTTGAAAAAGGAGAAGACGATTCTTTCAAGATACTAAGAGTAAACATTGGTACTGTGGCTGGTACGGTACCTGAGCAGAAGAAAATACCAAGGACATCTTCAGGGAGACAGACACACTTTGATCTGAGTTAAAGCTGAGAGGCACTAGGTCTGACAGGTTATATAACTTTCGCTTTTGTGACATAGTTCGTGACTGACAATGTGTTGAGACTGAGAGGAAGGAAGAGGAAAGAAAGAAAAAAACTGACCTAATCAGCATGATTAAAAATCCAAAATGAAATTGAAACTGAATGCTAATGGATAATGAATAAAAATGTAATGTTTACATCCTTGAATGAAATCAAAATGGAAAGTGCATATGTTGGTACATAAATGGTCATAATTTAAGTTTCCAATCACACACAGCACAATCATCAGACACGCTTTATAAGCATTGGACTTCCCATCACACAATGCAGAGTATTGTTCTGCATATATTCCTCTCCTTGCAATACCAACGCATTCCGTGTTTGTTTTTATAGTCTTGTTTTAGTTTCTTGTTTTCATTTTCTTGTTTTCATAGTCTTGTTACAGTTTATAGTTTTCATAGTCTAGTCTTTTCCTTGCCCTGCCCTCCTTCTCGTGTTTTTACCCATGCTTGCCCTAGGATTATTCTTGTGTCTTGCCCTCTATATACCTGTTTGCCAATGTTTGACCCATGCCTGTTATGACCACGTCTCTGTCCAATAAAAGCTTGCACATGGATCCACACGTCTCACGTCTTGTCAGCCCCTTTACAATAATATAAATTTCATTTAATCATTTAAAATTATCACCATGTGAAACTGGAAAAATATTGATTGTTATCAAACCAGTTTTCTAAACACTCCACGATTCTAGCATTGGTAAATTAAACAGACATTTTATTTTGTGTGTGTGTGTGTCCTGGTATGATATATAATGTTTTATTATGCATAAATATTCCATAAAATCACTCCATTATTATTAGCGATTTAAAAAAAAATAATTATTATTAATTTTCTTTTAATTAAATGCTGTTTTTATTTTTATTTAAATAGTACACAAGGTGGGTTAGGGTTAGGGCAGTAACCTTTCAAAAGTAAATTTTTGTATCCTATTTACCCCTAAATGGTACATATTAGTACATATTAGTGATGGCTGTTGTTTCATTTTTCTGTGAGTAAGGCATATCGCATCGCAGCCCACTCACCTTCCCAAACATCATCTACCCAGCTGCTTTTCAAACCAATAAACCTTAAATGCACTTTGGTGAAAGCACCATCATTTAAACTCAGTAAAGCGAATGGTGTTATGAATACAAAGCATAATCATGTTTGATTTCAGCTGTGGATCCATGTGAAGGTTCAAAAAGTGCTGTGCTTGCCAAAACTGCGGGCATTTGTGTGATTCATATGATCATTTAAAAGAAAAAAACCCACTGTAAATGTACACGTGCTCTCATAGGGACTCGGACCCTTTCCATCTTCACGTTAGGCAAAGGTAATTAAACTGTCACTTTTGTGCTTCAAAAACGCAGCAGTCACCACATTCCCCTAATGTCAAGGAATATCTGTCACTTGTGATGGCTTCTGAATGGTTCATTTCCTTTTATGAACCTTTGAGTTGTGCGAAGACCCATGTCAATAAAGCACCCCCTCCTCTCATGCTCCTCCACATCACTGCTGATGTTGTCTCAAAATGAACATCTCCAATTAGACACAAGCAATCATTCATTTGATGACTTTGTTTACATTCATTGTTGCAATCTGTGCAAATGTGCATGAGACAATTCGTCATACCTTGTGGGAAATCTAACTCTTAATCACTGTATGAGAATAATTACTCCTCCTATGCGTTTATGCTGATAAACTCATCATAATTTGGCACTGGGAGCCTTGGCTTCATCAAATTTAAGACAAGGCAGATTAAAAACAGATAAAACTGCAATCTGAATCATAAAAAATGGCAAAACACTTGAGTTAGCAGCTAGCGTTAGCTTAGCTTTGTATTCAGATTCTTTGTTTCGCATTGCCATTGACTCAAGCACACAAACAATAACATGAGACTTGAGGAGATTTCTGTGTTTGTTTGTGCAGGGATACGAAGCCTGAAATGCTTGTGTAGGCCTTTGTTTCGATACTGTGCGCTACTATGCTACCATCTCCCCCCTCATTAAATTAGAAATGAATAGAAAACAACTGAGCTATAATTGATAGGCCTCTCTGTTCGTTGTCCTCACAGACTCTCTTTATCAGCCACATAGTGACAAAAATCACAATGGCTGTGTTCTCCGCCATGTTTTTAGTACCTTCTGGTACCATTGTTCTGTCCCGGGCCTGATAAGGCACCGATAATGTTAACCAGTTATCGCATTTGCAGAAAAAAGGGCAGAGACAGCCGACAAATTAGCGACTTTGATGAATCGTCGGTTTGAACGTGAGAGATTAGCATACTGATTGGACTGATTATTTGTAATTGCGATTGGAAGTGAAAGCGGGCTATACCGGATAGCACTCATTTCTGTTCCAACCAATTGAAATTGTGAGCTTTGTAATGGCAATGAATTAATCTCTCTTATCCTCCTCGCCGGGTTAAAATTATTGCAAAACAGGATTTTTTTTGAAAAATTTAACTGTGAAATGGCAACAGATGGTTTTTCCTGAGTACATACTTCAGGGGCTTCTCCTGGGTGGACACATGGCAGCATCTTGAGAAATGTATTTAGGGAAATCTACATGAATTCTGGGCAAATGTTTTCACCTGAGGTAGAGCGAGTGTCCTTCAATGCCATCTGCTAGCATTTGCACCAGCTAATTAATTTGTCCTTCACAGAATGTACCAGTACAGGCAGGGGAATACAGATCCTGACAGATGCTGAACACAAGACAGTCCCGACGCTCGGGGGGATGCTATGCACCGTCTAGAGAATATCGAGACACCTAGCAAGATTAATCAATCATGATAGTGTATGAAGAATGAGACACCCAGGCTGAGGTAAAAAAATGTGCCTTTAGCATTGGGTACATTTACATAATATTACATTTCTTACACAGCCACAAACATTTCTTTGTACATTCTAGATGATTGATGTTTGGTTGAGAATGTCAATTGAAATCAAAGCCCCTATCATCTAAGATACCACTAGGGAAACTGGCCAAGAGCATTATCATATTACATTCTGTAAACAAGTTCTCAAACCAGTGCAGATTGCATCTTCAGGATCCATTTCTAGACACTTCTGTCTCCAGTGCTTCAAAAGAACCATGACAGATGACACTAGGGACAATAGAACGAGGAAAATCAAGTATGCCGTTCAACTTGCAAGTTGTTGAAAGAGTTCTGCTTTCCTTTGGGATTTGATAAACATTTGTTTGTAGGGTGCAATTCTGGCATTTCATACATTTGCACAGACACAGAAATGCACATTAGTAACAGCATTCTAACATGTTTTTAATTCATGAAGTTAATTAAATATTCAATGCAATCACATTAAACTAAATTGGAATTATCATGGTTGACATTAGGGTTGATATTTGGCATTATATGATATTTAGGTCCTGAAAAGAATTCAGAATAGTAAACTACTCTTATAATTTATGACATGTCTTTATGTGACAGAAATAGTAATATGCTAGTATTATATTCTGATGTTTTATGAGTGAGTCATTCATTCAGTCTATTTGTTCAAAATGCTGATAGAATAATTTTTACATGGCAGAGACTGAACCCTGTTTTGTCGCAGTGTATCATCACATTCGGAATAAGGAAAATTAAGGAATAGTTTCGGTTTAAAAGGTTTAAAATAAACTAATGCACAGATCAGCCTCTTTGCTATAGTGTACATTCATGCAAACGCACACACCTAAGCTTGTTCTCAATCTCTGTATCTAGGTCTTGCTATATTTGACCAGTTTTGCTTTCCGCAGCACTTTTTCTGAATAATTACTCCCTTTCGAGTTATGAGCAATACTCCCAGCAAACGCACTGGTTCTTAGAAAGAAACATTCAGTGTATCGAGGTCAGAGGAAGCCTGGAGATTACATCCATGCAGATACATTATTACATTATGCATTTATAATAGCTGTAATGAGACACAAATTTTAAGAACTGGAAAACAACCAAGTACTTTTCATACATCAGAAGTTCTGGTTTTGTTTTGAGTGAATAGTTGTTTTCAAATGATAGTTTACACTAATAAACGGCACATCCTCGTAATATTGCAGTGCATTACAGGCTGTCATTGTAGCCATTAAAAGTGGTCGAAAAAACCTTCTTAATTAATTAATTTACTCCAATAAACTGAGCAGAAAGTGGTGTGGCAATCAAAATGCTCAATACAGCAATAACAACTCATTTAGAGTTTACAAGACACCTCGGTTTATGACAGCCTGAGGTCATGAAACATAAGAATGATATTTAACAATCTCTACTTACACGCTTTTAATACATTATTTAATAATAAAATGAGCATATGAATGGACTCATCTTGCCTCAGGCCAATAATGAACTAGCATGTAGTTAGACCAAGCTGCAGGTATCGTTTACATGGTGCATTTAATAGCTTGACAGTTTTTTGAACCAACAATTTGGCACATAGAAACACAGTCACTTTACTAGATAAGAGAGGGACCGTTTAGGATTTGAGTAGGTGTAACTAATTGAGTAAAAATACAGATAGCCACACAGAAGGGGGATTGTAGCATGATCCACTAAAAAAACAGTTTTTCCACAGAACTTACCTATATATGAGCTGTATGTTTGATGGAAGATCTGCATTCCCTCAATTCATTTTTACTCCATTCCCATTCCCAAAGGAGCAAGTGGCATTTAGGTGCAGCAACACACCTGATTCTTTGTGTGCCCCAAATGCTTCCTTTTCATTTTTTTTTTTTTTCAAATGATGCTACAGTTTTCTCAGAATTAAGTTAACTTTTGTAGCCATTATTACAATTTCTTTTAACCAATAACATATATAAAGTCAGCGCTCCTCAAATTCACACAAGGTGAGGTGCAGGTGTAGCCAATCACATTAGCTATGCACATGTTTGATGACATCATCATTTGAGGATCTGTTAAAAAAAAATATATATATATATATATAAGTATAGTAAGCTGGGTGCACATTGTATAACTTTGGCCTCAATTTGGCTGTCTGAATCCTAAAAATCCTTCTTAACCTAGTTAAGTCCTAGTCAATTGCTAGTTTGACATATTTGCCAACAACCAAATAATGAGCACAGCAATCAGATTTTACATCTGATGAAATTCTGTCAATGTCAGACGTTTTGAGGCAGAGTCCTGCAGTGTGGCTTCTCTTACTACGACTGTCAAATAAAAAACCATTAGGAGCACAGAACCCGATGATGCAATTAGTGCGACATCAACAAACAACCACTTGCTCTACACACATCCATTTTTCTTTTCAAGACAAGCTATGATCAAGATTAATGCTAGAGATTAATACTGTTTTTGCTTGCAATTCCATGTATGAATGCAGCTCACTGTCAAACATGTCACGGATTGACAAGCTAAAACTCCAGACCATGTCTTCTTGCATGTCCGTTCTTACGAAGTCTTGACTGTTGTATACAGTCTGACATTAATGACAACTAAGATCCAACAATGTGATATGACTTATAGCTGGGATCATGTTCGTACAGTCTGGCAAGTAACAATCGTATAGGATGACAATATGTCCTCTTTTATTTTCTAAATGTCTAAATTGCCCTAACTGTCTGGGTTTCGGCTTTGTTTTACTAAACAAGTGCTCTCTACAGTCCTTGTACACTATATGTATGCATATATGATCAATTATGTACAATGAAGGTTATTCTTAATTCAATACAGACTTTTTAGTAAGCGACTTGCCGTCTGTCTCGTAACCTTCTGCCCCTCTGGACCGCCAATTAGCTGACATCTTATGGACCCTCTTTTATTTTAATTAAAATAAAAGGTTTTCCAAGACATACTGTATATGCACCAGTTTCATCTTCACACCCAACACAAGTTACTCAAGAGCACTCAAGTTAACACAAGAGTCTGGAGCCAAAGTAATGTGGCGCCAAAGTACACTGGATACACAAATGCAACAAGTCTGATTTGCAGACTCTCTTGCATTGACTGACTTTTGGTTATGATTCCAATCACAAACACAACTTTCATTGAGTTTAATTAGCTGAATCAATATCTCCATGTATGACTGTTTATCTTGCTGTCAGGTAATCTGATTAGTCTGCACGCAGAGTGACCAGGCGTTTACTTATACACTCACATCCTTTCCTCAAAATGAATCTTTTATTGATCACAGAAGTGCATGTCTGACTCTTGCATTATACATCCTGCAGTTTGTGCACTTTTAGAGTGATTTAACACTGTATTTATCATGGAATCAAGTGCCATATTTCAATTAAATTCCTTTTAGTTCAGTAGAAAACAATGGAATTATGGTTAGTATTTTCTGAATTTGCTACTCTGCTAAAATGTTGATTGCATATCAAACAATAAGCTAAAATAAATCAATAACCTGCCACAATGTGAAATATCAAACATCAGTCTTCCTTCTGTAATAAAAATCTGGCGATCACACTTCTGGTTCTTATAAACTCTGAATCAGCCAGTTCAATCCTCTTGAGTGGATCTCTTAAATTATTTTCATTCAGTCTTTATTTTTTCATGGCTTCAAAGAGATTTCAAAATGATTTCTATGAGAGGGGCACCATTTGCTCTCCTCAGTCTGAACAGGAGTGGGCTGTCAGCCCTCATACCTCTGTAAAGATTTTCATGGAGAAAGAAAAAAAGTAGAAGACCAGCCATATTCATGTTAATAAAATAATCTCACTTTCTGCACCAAAACACTTGAAGAAAGGAAACTCCATATGGCTGATTGGCTGATCATGTCACTTCATGCTTATTAGATCCAGCCCTCAAAGGGCCCTATTAACGATCTAAACACAAAGTGTAAAGTGCACGGCGCAGGTGCACTCAGGGCGTGTCCAAATCCACTTTTGCTATTTTAACAACGGAAAAACGGTTGGCACACCCGGGCGCATGGTCTAAACGGGTTGTCCCTATTCTCTTAATGAGTAATGGGTGTTTTTTGGGTGCTGGGCGGGAAATGCGAACAGCGCTGGACTGAAACTAGCAAACACACTTGCGCTGCGCCTTGCATCGCATTGCACCGGGTGTATGATAGGGCCCAAAATATTGGTGAGCGAACTTGAGCAATGTCCACCATTATAGTGGATGCAATTATTTTTAAAGGGGAATTGTTAGTTAATTGTTAGTTCATGTTAGTTCCTAGATTAATAAATGCATTTTTTATTGTTAATTCATTTTAACAAATTAACTAATGGTAACAAATTTAACTTTATGGTAAAGTGATACTATATCCTTCACTTCAGTGAGTGTAACAAATGAGTTGCAAAATGCAAATATTCAATTTAGTCTCTCAGTATGAGTTTATTAAGCTGCATGCATAATAATTAGAATTAATTAGCTAAATTACCGCAGGACATCAACTACCCAAATGCAATCAAATGCCCGGATGCATGTTTTCTTCAGATTTAAATTCATGTAAATTCATCAACAGAGTATGTATGGATCTATTAATCATAAGATCTTTAGAAAGTAAATTGAGAAAAAAGACTCCATATTCCACTAAGGCTCATTTAATCCAACTGAAACCAGATTTGTCTAAAGAGACTGAGTTTTAAGAGAACTAAAAGAAATGTTCTGTATTGCCAATCTTTGCTCTTGCCAAGGCTTTGAACAAATCTTGGGAGGGTATTCTGAACGATTGGTGAGCTACAAAAGAGTTAAACAATGAGCGGATCTATGAGGCATGCCAAGAAAACATCTCACCTGTGCTGGATCAATACAGCTGAACTGAGCAGCTGTTGAAGAGAAGAAAGCTTTTAGCAGAGTATTATCTTTTGTCCTAAAATATTACAATTTCCTTTCTGAATCAACATCCATCAAGCTACCAAACTTCTGCAAAACATGACCTATTCAAAACAAAAGAACAATAATAATGCAGTAGAATTGATACACAATACCTAACCCTTACTAGTTTAAATTAATGTCAGTGTGTTTCTCCAGATTTCCACTCTGGATAATTGCTTGAAATTGTGTTTGAAACACAACTAAATCAGTACAGACAAATTGAACATTGCTTTCTTTTGAAATGAATAACCAAGTGTGTGTGTGTGTGTGTGTGTGTGTGAGAGAGAGAGAAAGAGAGAGAGAGAGAGACAGAGAGAGCTGTTGGCATGTTGTCAGCTCAGCTAATTATTACTGTGCTTCTCCTCCTGTGTGCTCACAATTTTGACTGCCAAAACTTGCCTGTGCTAAAAAACTGCACCTTAACAAACCAATGAGAGCTGAGGGGGCCAGAAGTGGGTTGATTTGAAATGCCTAGTGCACCTGCTGAGATCTGAGCATGGAGACTGAATAGATTTTCAGTTGGCCTTGCACTACATGCAAAGTTATATATATATATGAATGCCCTCCATCGTACATTAAATAATTATTTTTTTGCATAAAATGAAATTTTCCTCAACTTTGTCACTGGACATCAGTCTTTGTCCTTCATGTTGCTAAGATCACCAATTATGACTTCGAGGAACAGTTCATCCAAAACTGAAAATGTGCTGAAATTTTAATCTGGCCATCCAATATGTAGATGAGTTTGTTTCTTCGTCAGAACAGATTTGGAGGAATTTTGCATTATATCACTTGTTCACCAATGGATCCTCTGCAGTTAATGGGTGCCGTCAGAATGTCCAAACAGCTGATAGAAACATCACAATAATCCACAAGTTTACAAAAATTAATTAAATAATCATTAACCAATTAACCATTACCATTAATTACTGTCTTGTGAAGTAAAAAACTGTGTGTTTGTATGAAACAAATCCACCATTGAGATGTTTGGTTCCGGCTATCCATGATATCGCTTTCTCAATTGAAAAAGTAATCTTGTCTGAATTAGGAGAGAACTGCACAGATCAAGCAACGTTGCCAAGTGAAAACAATATGGAGGTGGATTTTGATGTGTGAGAACAACAGGAGATGGACTTCACTTCACTAGAGGAAGCGTTATTATGGATTATGGACTATTTTCGCCAGAAGCGACTGTTTAAAGTTAAAATAAATTGATGGATTTGTAAAAACATGCATCTTTTCACTTTACAAGACATTAATTGATGGACTGGATTACGTGTGGATTATTGTGATGTTTTTATAAACTGTTTGGACTCTCATTCTGACGGCACCCATTCACTGCAGAGGATCCATTGGTGATCAAGTAATGCAATGCTAAAATTCTCCAAAGAAACAAACTCCTCTACGTAGCCTGAGGGTACATTTTTAGCAAATTTTTATTACAGGGTGATTTATTCCTTTCAGGTCATTTTAACTCTGCCTATTCTGGAGTTTGAATGCAGCTTTACGTGACAAGTCACCAAACCTGCCAAGATCTACAGCTGTCCTTGGCTATTTTTTCTCTGAGTTCTGTCTGTACAATTATCTCTCCTTGCCTGCAAATTATTCCTTTTGTTCTCAGTGTGCGCAAGTGTTGTTTTGCTGAATATGAAACATGAATCTGTAATGCTGTGTGGAGGATTTAGAGCTGCTGCCATGTTTGGAGGAGTACTGCCTTATTTTCAGGTTGACTCCATCTCCATGCACAAACAGCTGCTTACTGTGGGATTAAGAGCTATTGTTCAATGAATCTCAACATGGGCACTGATGTCTCATAGTATAAGTCTTAATTATGCCAGACAGAGTTTCAGATGGACCTCTGAATGCACAAAAAAAATTGTTTAATGGTATTTTTGCTTTTTTGCCATTTCAAAAATGGTGTAGAGGAAATAATTATTTAGAAATTACTAGTAGGTTTCACAATTACAAAGAGCACATTTAAGTAAGTGTTTGTGTGTGTGTGTGTGTGTGTGTGTGTGTGTGTGTGTGTATATATATATATATATATATATATATTAGAGGTTCAGGTGGGCACAATAATAGCAGTTTAATTTCTTATATTTCTAATATTTAGTTTAATTTCAATTAAGGAAAATTATTTTTAATAGTTTTAGTTAACAATAACAGTACTGATTTGACCTGAATTTGTCTATCAACTTTTCACCTCTTTTTCACCTGTCTTACAAACTCAAGTTTGTGGTGTTGTGTCTGACAGCTCATTAAAAATGCCAGAAAGTAACAAAAGACCACAGGGCAGTTTCACAGACTGTGTGTCCAGCATCGAAGTCAGAAGATGGTCATAAAAAAAAGACACACTACTGTTCACCTCCCACACTGTCAGCTCTCTGTTCTCTTGTCTTTTCATCTGCCCTTGTTTTTGGATTCACCCCACTATTTCTGTCATGCTCTCTCATGTCTCTGCTTTCCCCATCGGGCTTAGAGAGCTCTGAGAGCTGGAGCTTCATAAAGCATGCAAAGAGACATTGCAGAGGGAAAAAATCAAATACTGCTGAGTTCAGCTCAAGTACACCAATAACTCAAAAGGATTGTGACACTCTACACCTCAGAAATGAAAAGTCATTACACAGTATCAGGGGAGATGTTGTGTCAGGAGAGTTACTGTGTATTCAAGTCTTTCTAGACTCACAAAGTCATGTTCTGGTTGCTATTATTTACTCATGTTGTTCCCGCAGTAATTTTTCAGTGGAAAATCTTTTACAAACCACATTTATATATAGGCATATTTTTACTAAACAAATACTTGAATGTGGTTGATGATAAAGAATTCTCTCTCTCTCTCTCTCTCTCTCTCTCTCTCTATATATATATATATATATATATATATATATATATATATAGTGAACAGATTGTTGATGGATGTATGTATGGATGATTGATAAAGACTGTTGGATAGATAGATAGATAGATAGATAGATAGATAGATAGATAGATAGATAGATAGATAGATGGATGGATGGATGGATGGATGGATGGATGGATGGATGGATGGATGTGTGGGTGGGTGGGTTTGTGGATGGATGGATGGATGGATGGATGGCTGGACGATGGATGGATGGATAAAGATAGTCGAATGGATGGATGAATAAAGATTCTTGGTTGGTTGGTTTGTTTGTTAGTTGGATTAGATATTGTTGGTTGGATGAATAGTCAAATGGATGGATAGATATTTTTAGATAAAGAATTTTCTCTCTCTCTCTCTCTCTCTATATATATATACAGTACAGACCAAAAGTTTGGACACACCTTCTCATTCAAAGAGTTTTCTTTATTTTCATGACTATGAAAATTGTAGATTCACACTGAAGGCATCAAAACTATGAATTAACACATGTGGAATTATTTTTGGAATTATATACATAACAAAAAAGTGTGAAACAACTGAAAATATGTCATATTCTAGGTTCTTCAAAGTAGCCACCTTTTGCTTTGATTACTGCTTTGCACACTCTTGGCATTCTCTTGATGAGCTTCAAGAGGTAGTCACCTGAAATGGTCTTCCAACAGTCTTGAAGGAGTTCCCCGAGAGATGCTTAGCACTTGTTGGCCCTTTTGCCTTCAGTCTGCGGTCCAGCTCACCCCTAAACCATCTCGATTGGGTTCAGGTCCGGTGACTGTGGAGGCCAGGTCATCTGGCGCAGCACCCCATCACTCTCCTTCTTGGTCAAATAGCCCTTGACGCCTTCAGTGTGACTCTACAATTTTCATAGTCATGAAAATACTGTAAAGAAAACTCTTTGAATGAGAAGGTGTGTCCAAACTTTTGGTCTGTACTTCTTCTAGGTGAAGTGCGAACATCACATAGACTGACAGCTGTGCTTTCCATTGTTCTTTGTAGTAAAGTATGGAGAGAGAGAGAGAGAGAGACGGCAAGGGGAAAAAGGCACTTACTTTGATATCCCTTCTCTCGTTTCACAAGTCTCCACTCTGTCAGTCATAATGAGCATTTATGAATAAATAAATATGAAAGAGAACCTTAACGAGGTAAACGACTGCCACACATACATAATACAGCATCTTTTAACCATCTTCAGTTTGAGAGAATATCCTTCCACATCAGGGCAATAATGCAAGACATGCAGGAACCATTTCTGTAGCCAGTAATTAGGAAAAGTTCATAAACCTGAGAGTTCATCTTAGGATGAAGATTGAAAACATGAAAAATAGAAAGAATCTAAGGACTGAACAGCTAAAAATTTAGGGATTTAGGATGAGACGATGGAATCACACAAATGTCCAGATGCTGAAGTATTCAAGAACGTATTCTGAGCTCCTGTGGCATACATTTAGTTGACACTCCTTCTAGTTAATCAGTAACACAAAAGAGCTTTCTATAAGATGTATTACAGGTGATTATGGATCATAATCTAACTGGTATTAGATTACTAACTGGTAAATAACTGCTTTATTTACTTACTAAAGTCAATTTTTACTCATATTTGGTGGCTAGTGGCTACAACAGGGATTTGTTCAAAAGCTTCTCCTTGAAATCAGTGAACAAGCAACTCAATGCAGCTGAGGTTTTATGGCACCCATGCATGAAACCTACACAAAGGTTATCACTTTGAAACAGAGGCAGACAGGTCTTTACATGCAGCACACATTCATACCAAAGATGAAAAACATTAGACTTCAAAAAGCCTCCAACCTCCCTCACACACAAACCATCCTAATAACCTCAGGCAGCTATCATCCATTCAGAACAATCAGTGTAAAAATAATCTGCACATATTACCAAGCTAATATGAAATGATATTTTTATGTATTTATATAGAATGTTAGATTAATAGATTTAACTTTATTTGTGTCCTACTGTCATGTCTAATTGGTATTTTGACTGGTTTCCTTCATACTTAAAATCACTTATTTACTTGTGCGAGCAAAACTGCATCAGATAAGACTTGTTTTCTAAGAATATATCTTATATTTATTTAAAAAACACTATTAGCAAATTAAGCATTTAACTATAAATATAACAATTTTGTGTGGATTATGCCTAAAATAAGATTGAACAATTCATTAACTGGGGAAGAAAATTTAATGGTCTGACAGCCAGATGAACATTTAAGTATTTATGCAAAGAATTGCATTTACAGTCAAACAGATTTGATTTTAATGCAACTGTCGGTCACAATGTCAGTTTAACAATGGCAGGTGTGGTGTTTGGGTGAGATGCCGATGCGAATCAAACAAATGCCAGTGTTGTCTGAATCTAACGATATAATCGAAATTTATCTCAGCAATGCAGTTCCTGACTCCAAGCTAAATTACTTCAAGCAGTCAATTAAGAAAATGAAACCATCAAAGCTGTAAGCCACAAATATCTTTAAAAGCTGAACAAAACTTTAAAGCCTAGAAACCATTATTTGAGAAAGAAGGATTACAAGACACATTTTTGAGTTATATAACAATAATTTATTATCCTTTTTCCTCATGTAGCACACATAGAACACATAGACCTGGCTATAAAGTTGTTTAACACATCAAAAAGAGACTTAAAACATGACAGCAAGATTACTCTAGGTGTCTCTTCACAACCTGTGGTAGAAAAATGAGCCTCTATGCAAGGCACAATGAGAGTGCTTGACTGAGATACAGATTGGGTCATTTGGCATTATAAAGATGGAATAAGATAATTTATTAGACTCAAAAATATAAATAATGTTCATACAGAACAATACAAAAACCGTACGTATTGTATACAATACCATTAAAATGGTAACATCGTGCGGTATGGCAAACGATTCTCGTACACCCATTAAACTGCAATGAAGACCCATGAAGATCTTGATAAGAACAGTTACAGATATATACATTTCAGATTTAAAAGATGTAATGGCAACAAAAGCCTGTATTCAAGTACTGTATTTTATATCGCATGGAAACTTGCCATTTATAAAATACAAATGCAAATTCATGGAAAGAAACACTACATTAAACCACAATGTAGTGCGCAAAATCCTATTAAAACTGTCTTTTATACATTCTAGTACGAAAACACGGTGAGGTCTGTAACGGTAGTGTCAACGTGTCAATATATGAAAAGAGTTTTTGAACATTCACATTTCTTGAAGTCTTGAGTTTAGCTGAAATGAGTTTTCACCAAGTATTACTCAGTTTCACAAAACATGAAAAATATCTGCATCTTCACCTTTATACAATGGCCACTTGGAATGAGGCAAGTACATAAACCGGCACAGCCTTGGGTCATGTTCTTCACTATACTGTGGTGACAGAAAGGAAGGCGTTGTGAACTTTGGTACCCTCGGGGGCTCGTGCTCCATGGCTCATGAGCTCTTGAATGGTCATCCAGTTGTCAAGGATCTTCTTGTTTCGCTTCTTCAGCATCTTCTTATGGCTGAGCTCCAGGATGCTGACCTCTCCACTTGCTGTCCCCATGGTCTCTCTGAGGCACTCAAGCCGGCTCCTCTGCATGAACTCTCTCCTGCGCCGCTGTTCTCTGGCCCGTGCTAGCTGCTGCTTGCGTTCTTCTTTACTCCAGTATCGACCCATTTTCAACTCGCTGACTGCGTCGTCATCTGTAGTCATCCCACCGCTGCGTTCCTCCCGGATCCGTAAAGCTCGTTCACGCAGGATGCGGTCCCTTGCGGGCCTACGTGCCACATACCTTGTTCCGTCTGCTCGCACTTTGACCTTCCATTCAAGTCTGCCAGGTGGCGTGGGTCCAGCCCGTCCACGAAGGCTGAGGAGGCTAAGCTGGCTCTGGGAGTACTCAAGAGAGGAAGAGGAATGCTGTTGTAGGAGCTGTAGGTAACTCTGGTAGTGTCGTGTGCTGGGAGGCTGGGTTGTGGTGTTGCTGTGGCAGGGCGAATGGTAGTGACGAGCAGCTGCAACCCTATTCCGGTTTCTTTCTTTCTCACAGTGCTCATCATCAGCTGGAAGCGCTGGATCTGACTCCGAAGGGTTGCTGGGGCTTTGCTCCAAGCTGCTGGAGAAGGCCTGACTGGGTCCTTGTGAACCAGGACTGGTGATGGGGGTCTGTAAGGGTGGTGTGGAGCTGGTGTACGTATGGGCACGACTGCAAGTAGGGCTACTTTGGCTGGGTAATGACAAGATGGGACTACTGTAGGGACTCTGCAATTGTTGGGTACTCAGAAGGTTCCTCTGGTTGGTCATATGGACTCGACGCTGTAGAGAGTGATCTGGTGAACATTCTGTTCCCAGTGGAGTTGAACGGGAACTTTCAGCTGTATTGTAGGCACTAGAGCTGTCTTTATCTCTGAGCTTCTCACTTTGTAGTCTCTCAGGATACTCATTAATATCTGCAAGCTTGCCACGACGCAGTCTTTTTTCTTTATCCATTCGAGGAGAGTCGTGCTTGCTCCTGCGCAGCTGGTGGGCTTGCATGATGCTCTGGCACTCACGTTCAATGCTACGCAGCTCTTCGTTGAGCATGTGCAGCTCCCGTGCCACTCCGCTTCCTCCCTGCTCCGTCAGGCTGCACTCGATAGTACTGCTTCGCCTGTAGACCAACCCGCATTCTCCACCATTACGGATCTGGCACTTGAGCTCCAAGAGTTGCTGAAAATGGTCACACTCCACCCCATTCTCGCTCAACCTCCCCTCCTGACCCTTCTCCTGCCTGTTTAAGCTAACTGTGTCCATAGGAACCAAATGAGAGCCCGCTTCCCACCTATCCCGAAATTGTTTTTGAGTCCATGTTTGGGGATGAAAGAGCGATTCACATTCAGAGCTTTCCTCAAAGCTGCATTTTACACCACTGTCCTTCTCCAGAATGGTTGAGGAACATGTTGCTGTATCAGTACTTGCTGAGGCATCCTCATATCTTTTAGACTGAAAAACAAGAACAGACACAACCCCTTAATGCCTTTCTTAAGGCTTGGTCCTGTGGAACTTTAAGCAAATATGGTCACACTTACCCGCTTTACACAACCTGCTGTTTTAAGAATTCCCTCCTTTTTCTGTTCTTCTAAAATCTCCATCTTCAGCTCCTCTAGGAAATCTTGATGGTCCTCATCAAGCCAGCTTCCATCCATCTAAGAGAGAAGATCCCAGCAGGGTTCACAACTTTTGGACTAACCAAAGGGTCAAGATTTGGCTTCTCATGACTTTAAGGTGCCAATAGTAGATGACATAACTGCAAAAAGGATATTTTTACTTTGAAGACCATTCAAAACAGGTGCGTATTCTGGTGGAATATATATATATATATATATATATAGCATTTATATATGGCATTTATGGCTCAGGTGATTGGCTCACAAAAACATTTATATTAAAATGGCACACAAAGAGAACTATGGCACTAATGTGGGTTAAGACTGGCTATCAGTCTCACCTGTCCTTCAGGTCTGGTGACAAGCAACACTATGGATCTGGAATTTTCATTTGAGAGAAGAGTGACAGCCTCTTCCCTGTTCTGCACATCATAACCATTTATCTGGAGGAAACATGGACACAGAGAGACAATTACATACACACAAAAATAATGAGAGAGTACTGGAAGCACACTTCATCAGTGACAGAAGTGGTGCAAAATTTCATTTCCTCACCCATCCCAAAACTAGGCCCCCCTTCTGAGATAACAACCTCTAGTCAATTATGCATTTACTGGAGGAGAGACTTTGCATCGATTACTAAGACTGCCGACTGGGCTGCAGGAGCCACAGCATTTATAAAAAGCTGTTGTGGCGGTACACGCCCAGGCACACAATTAAGCAGCCTTTGACAGGTGCCGTTCATCTTTTCTTCTATAGAGTAATGGCACTGTCAAAAGAAGATAATAGGGGTGGAGAGAGTGAGACAGACGTGCACTGAACCACTGTATTCATCTCCCTCACTGTTACATCCACAGATGCCTTGAGTCCTTTGAATTTCGCTCTCTCTTTATCTCCTTTTGCTTATAAATTTTCCAAACCTTTAACCCTACTGTCACTGCTGAATGTCACACCAACTCGTTCTACATTCTGCAAAAGCAGAACCATTTAAAAATTATATTTAAGTGCAATTAATCATGGTTTTCCAGTTGACTTTAAATTATGATTAAAAGTAGAATAAAATTTTTTGTTTGTGCAAAACCTGATGATTTTATAATCTAACATTCCAAATAGGCTAGTATGTGTACATTGCAAGCAAGAACATCTGACCTTTTGGAAAGTAAAAAATAAAAAAGACATATTTTTTATATTATACCAATTATTCCAGCATATTACCTGATGTTACACACTGTACCTACCACATCATCAAGACCATCATCAGAATCAATAGGATGATGGAAATACCTTGTTGTACAATTAGGTTGTGAATAAGTACTTAGTACTTATAAGTACTAAATGTGAGTAACCAAATTAAATGTATCCCACCTGTAAAATTCTGTCTCCCTCTCTGATGCGTCCATCCCTCGCAGCTATGCTGTTGAGCTCGACCTATCAACAGCACAATAAACATGCCATCAATATGTAAATATGTAAATTGAACACACCAACAATAATTCCCTGACTTATCACAAAAAGAATTCAGTATTGTAATAGATTCATTTGCATATCTGTTCTAATATGATAAAAAATCTATTCGTTTCAGACTATTTACAAAAGAAGGCAATATGCCCCCATATAATATATAATGACTGGAAGTGAATACAGCACAGAATATATAAAGGATGTGGGAATGTTTTTCTTGCTTCCCCCCCAAAAGTAACACATATTTATATATTCAGAATGTTAATTAAAACAACCATATTCCTTATAAAAATGTATATAAGAATCTATACAAGTTAACTTTTCTTCCTCTGAAATGAAGATCTCACACATCAAAGACATGCTGATAGAGGAGGAAGAAAAAATGTTGCAGTACATTATACGCATTTAAATGCATTTTTAATGACTAATATTTACGTAACATACATAACTTTTCTGTAGGTTGTTTATGATACATTTTCTGGAGATGATACAAAAAGGAGAAGCGATTCAGCTTGTTTGATATCAGGTGCTCCACATTAACATATCTCTGAGAGAGAAATGGTGTAAGAACAGGCAACATCTGTACAATAAAGTAGAATTCTCTCTGTTGAAATGCAGTCCCTGTTTTCAGCATTTGTTTTCCTTTTGTATGTCAAGTTAGGTGAGAGATAAAAAAGTGCCATTCCTTGCTAATCAGCAATTAAAACACTGACAAAGAACTGTCTGTATGCAGAATTATTTTCCAAGCTTGACTTGCTCTCTTCATGCTTGGCTCAGTCCTGGTAGACTTTCGTCTGCCATTTGAATTTAGGAAAATCTTTTCCATATTAAACACTTTTAATTTCAGTGAAGGTCTACAGTGATGTAGAACGATGAAAGTGGAGCAAACTGAGCTTTTATCTTTTGATTACTTTTCAGAAAATTTTTAATTGCTGTCCGAATAATTTGATTGCCTGCATCAGATTTGATGCTCAGTGCCACATCCTACAGGTGACTTCAACGACTGCTAATGAATTAAACACAGATCTCCAAATTACCATTCTCCGTTCTAAACACATTATTCAGTTCAATTTCAGTAGATCTTTGTCTGTAAATTGAACTGCTGCATTAAAAACTAGTCTGAAACTATTACAAAATGTCACCTTTTTTATGGTTCAACACATGGTTTGTTAAAGGAGATGATTAACCTTCAGAAACTTGGACAACATGAACTATTTTATTGTCCGTCCATCACCAGTTTTACAGCAGTTTTACCAAATTTTAAAACCCTGATTTTTTTTTTCAGCAAAAAACTTCAAAAGAAATTTAATAAAATAAAAAGCATAAATAAATAAATAAAATAAAATAATATATAACACTCCATGTCAAAATGATGGTCACAATTTTAAAATTGCAAAACAATTACAACTACCCACCTGACCGACAAAAATGCCTATATCGTCCTCATCATCAGTCCGGTAACAGAGAGTAAGACCCAGCTTTTCCTGGCTGTTCATTCGACAGAGTTCAACCTCCTGTAACACATAAACATCCAGATATACAAGTCATCATCACAGCCATTCAGTTCATACCTAACACAACCAGATAGTTTCCTGTTTCTTTTCTATTTCAAGTGCAAGAAAGAGGAACAGACATGAATGAACAGTTTCCAGTATGAACAGAAACATCTTCTTTTGAAAGCAACTAGTAAGAAAATACGGCAGCTCAGTACATATCACTTTAGTTTTGTTAGTTAAAATGCTTTTAAGATTCTAAACTCATCAACCAATTGCATTGTTTCAGAGTAGTCAAGTCATCTTCAATGTTTGTTTTTAAATAAGAATGAGAAGGATGACCAGCAATGGTTCCTTCACCTACAATGAACATCAAACGTGTCCTATAATGATGCACCCCCCTGAAATATGATATAATAAAGCAGGCAGAGGGGACTATATGTCAAGAATGGGAATGACAGCACTGCATGAGAGACATTCATCTGTCAAAAGAGAGCAGTTAGCCACAGCTCGACATCCCAGTAAGACCGGCCTCAGGCAGAACGGCTCATTTATCGGTCGACGGTCCTGACCGAGCACTTGCTTCATACATCAGCTACCCCACCCTCCACATTAACCAGATTTACCACCTCGACTATATGAGGTTTATCCATTTCTTCCACGAACACATACACCTCACTGTCAAGTATCCTTATTCGGCAAATCATTTCTAAAAATAAGATATCAACATGTTCACGGTGCAACATCCTAAAAATAGGCTAACTCTCATATTTCAGCTGAATCTGGGTTGCTGTCAGTCCGCAAAATGGATGCAATTCATCACCAGCAGTTTTAAAGTGGCTTCATATAGATCTGCTCAAGAAGCTCGGCGATAATTCATATTTTCTGCAAGTCTATTGTACAGACCACATGCTCATCAAAAAGGATCAACCAAGCCATTAAGCAAAGTAATCCACACAATCTCCCTTAAACTAGTGCAGGCGGTGATGAAACTGGCGAATCACAGTGATAATTTTATAGATCATAGTATTAATCCAGTATATGTGCCATGTTCGGAGAGCTAAAGTGGTTCTGTCAGACTTGGTCTGATATGAAAGATGTCCTCGTGATGGACAGATTGAAGTTATCTCGCATGGAAGAGGCTCATCCGGGCATGAAGCAAAGCAGACTAATGCAGGACCCATGGAGGACAGTTATCTCTGCTTATAAATTTTGCATATACTGTAGCTACTTATGCACTATGCAATTTTGATTTACTTTGCATAACAGATCCAAGAATGAAAATACGGCACTAATTTGCTAATAGAAAAACGATTTCTGCTTAAAAAAAGCAAAAAAAAGCTCATTCTTTTGATGAAACATCTGTTGACAAGCTATACTTCAATTATTGCAAATAATAATAATGATTCATTAACACATATGCATTTGTTTTTCTAAAATGAGCTCAAGATCCAGTAGGAAAGAACATTAATGCCACTAAAATAAAACTAATCACACGTCAGCGGAGTCTAATCTGCCCCCTGTTTATTAGTCAAAGTCATATTGGCATAGTTTAAAGGTTCTCCATCTGTAACATGCTACTTTGAATCATTCATAGCGAAGGAAAATGCCTTTTTGAAACTCGTAGTTTTGAAGTTTTTACAATTAAATGAACCCAGTAAATCCTCTGAAATAATACATAAATAACAACCGTATAATGGTATGTAAATAATAATAATACAAAATAGATAAGGAAGTATAAATGAATTTCATGTGTGTATGTATGTTTATGTATCCTTTCTGGGTAAAAATAAATCTGAATGTTGTAAATTATGTGATACATGCAATAAAAATAGCTGTATTTATAAAATAATCAACTAAAATTTAAATGGTTTTGGTAAACTATTAATTCATTTATTTCCACAACTAAAAACTGAACACTAAGCAAAGTGACACAATTGTGATGAGACTACAGTACTTAAATAAAACACATCTTTTGACCATAAAACTCTTTCTGTTAACTTTTTATTTAAATGGATGTATTTATTTATTTTAAAATGCCACAGAATAGATAAGAAAGTATTCTTGTTTATATATATATATGTATTCCTTTTGGATAAAATAAAAATAAATATAAATATAAATTTTCTTTGACAGTGATGTATATTGTAATTATTTATTCAATCACTCCATTATGCCCCAAACATTTTAGATGCATGTAAGGTGTAAATAGCTGGGCTGATCATTAGTTACTGGTTCACCCCAGGTGTCTATACATTACTATTCAAATTGTTTCAGAAAGCATTTTACTTACCTCACACTCAAATTCAACTGCCCTGTCCACCTCTGCCTGAGTGCTGGCCACATATTCTGGACAATCAAAATATTCATGCTCCATAGTCTGAATGGAATGACAACTAGAGAAAGAGAGAAGCCAACATTATACACTAGGTTAGTTTATGCCTGATATGCCTGAAATATAGACCAAGCCTGAAGCCATGCGTTACACTCCACAGAAGATAACAGAATTTGTTTGTAGTCTGGGGCACATGTAATTACAAATAGTAATCATTAATCTGTTAACACATCAAGCTGGGGTTCAATTGCAAATGCACTGTTCCAAGATCCTAAGCAATCAGTGGAAAGCACACACACACCAATGAGCTTAATCTTTGATTTTGCTTAGTTGTAGCCAGACAATCAGATTAGCATAAATAAATCAAAACAAAACGCATGCCTTATTGGACAAACTGAAGCACTTGGAAAGCTGTAAAAGGGTATAAAACACCAAGAGAAAGCTCTGTGCCAGCATGTTTGATATTTTAGTACTCCATTAGGTTTTAATCACCCTGTATACAACTCATTACAGGAAATGTGTAAGGGAAGCCACTGCAATAATTACATAGGCCCTGAAGTGAATTTTATGATGGCAGTGGGGGATATTTCATGAGGAGGAAGGGGGTAAGGGCTTCTGCCTGGTGATGAAGCAATTCTTGACAATAACATACGTGTGTGTGTGTGTGTGTGTATGTGTATATTTCAGAAACACACACATAAAAAAATACAATTATAATAAATAATAAAATTATAATATTATATATTTATATATAAATGTATTTATTTAATATACTTCCCATATATTTGCAATTATATTTATATTTGTAGAATTATAATTTATTTATATTTTTATTTTTATATTTTATTTAATTAAAATTCGCTAATTAAAAATACTACTATTACTACTACTAAATATATATATTGTGATTAAAAAATATATATTGTATGATATAATGAAAAAAAACACAGTACAATAAACAGTATGAGGATTAAGTCTAAATCTAATTAACAGTCTTGCCTTAACATTACCTGTCCGACAGCAGGAAGGGGCAGATGTCTGGCACTGGTGGGGTGGTGGGTCTCATCTTAGCCAGAGCCATGATGTGCTCAAATGTGATGTCTGTCTGAGTGCACACATCCACCACACACACTTCCTGTAGGCTGTTTTGGTTCCGGGACGAGGGCCCCAACACCTGCACCACAATGGGATCCTTGCGCATGGCCTCCACTGCTCCCTCATGTCCAGACTTGGAAAATTCACGCCCATTCACCTAATAAGAGGTAGAACTATAAATATCAATAGAATTCAAACCACACAGACACACACACACAAACTTTTGGGTTGTAAAATTAGCATAAAAAATTACATGGTTTATTCATTTATTTACATTTTTTAATTATATATTATACTTTATTATATATATAATATATTTTTTTGTGCAATCATAATGACATCTGACATGTTGCACCTGACACCTGTCAAAGCCAGCACATCAGAATTCGCTCACCCGCATCAGCAGGTTCACTGCCAGACCAATTAAATGAGCTTGTTATAAACCCAGAGTACTCAGCCTTTTAACCATTTATTTTAGACAGAATCACACCCGAGGGAACACACAAACCCCTTTACCTTTATGCTGTAAGGTTTGTGAAATAACTGACAGGTCAATACCCTACATGCCACTGCTGAAAATATTTTTGTGATTAGTTTAAGCTTATTTTACTGGTCCACACAGAAACCCAGCAAAAATCTATGAAAATAGTAAATTTATAATGCACATTAATTCATGCATATTGTGTCGTATATTGTAGATGTCATCATACAGGTGAATTTATTAGCTAATGCTGAAGAATAAAAAAAATTCTAGACTGGAGCTACTTTACACATGATTCATTCTAGACTGAGCAGTTTTCCTTCAGCTATGTGGTTCCTGTGAGGCAGAACTGAAAACCAGCTTAATTATGCAGGACTTTCTTTAAGATTCCGTACCCTCATTTCACATTTCTTGTGAAATTCAACAACAAAGCGTGGCCGTTTCATTTATTTTCTTTTGCTTTGGGGTAGCGCTTAGTATTTGGAGCCTCAGGCTGTCAGAAGTACAACTGCTGTTGAACGACCTCAACATTTGACACAACATGACAGGGACCTTTGCTCTCAGACATTCATCAAGTCATCCAGGCATCCTGCAACTTTCCTTACAAGAAGACTGAAGAGCAAGGGATCATTGAGCTAGATGCATTTACCAGATGGGCAATTTAATCTATTGGTAACTAGGAAACAAGTCAAAATATGCACACAGAGATGGAAACTCTTTACCTGCTGAGTCTCGTCTTCAGAGCTGGCTGGGGTCATCTGTGCAGCAAACTCAACAGATGTGATCCTCAGCACCAAGAATAATGCTTGTGTCTTGTTGAAGCACATTTTTTAGACACAAAATAAAGGAAACTAAAATCTTACACCCACAAAAAATATGGCAGCATGAGGGTTAAGACAAGATGGAACAAATGGGAATAATGCTATTGCTTTACTTCTGAGGATACACTAATAGGTGTCAAGCATATGGCTGTACATTTCTAGAGAGACATACTGGATATATATCAGCCATTGTATATTTATGTGCATATGCTTATTTCCTTTATTTTTACAGTTAGATTACCTTTTACTATCATGCATCTAATTATCACTCAGAGTAAATTTGTTAACTTAAAGTTAATTGTTAAAAATGTTACATTTTTAAATTGTTTTAATTTTTAGTTGTTGAATCACTGGACTGCAAAATAAGCACACCATGGTTGGTTTTGAAGGTTGGCTACTTGTTTTATGCCCATAACATATGTTACTTTCTAAGAAAGTGGTTTAAAATCATTTATAGTCAAAGACTAGCCACTGGTGGAGAAACAGCCCATTGATTTCTATAGATTTATATCTTGTCTAAAAGATCAGCAGGTGAAGAAACTCTGCAGTTCACATTGGTTAAATTCGATCCAGTGAGATATGAAATTAAAGGTCATTAAAGTCGATGAAACGTAGCCGCCAAATCTTCACCAACCTACCTCCACATTCCACCTCGATACATGACTCTGAAAAGGTCAGGTGCCACCAGGGTTTGATAACAAGGTCTGAAACTGGATTGTACCGCAGTAACCTTAGACCCATCATATTGATTTCAGACTCACTATACCAGCTCTGCCTCAAGAGGACCATGTAGTACATCGGAATGTTGAAGTAGAGAGCAGAATCACAGCTAACATCAATGGTGGAGAGTACAATGTGTGTGTTTTTATGTGTGTGTGTGTGTGCGCGTGTTGTCGGAGCTGTCATATTTGTGTCAGTTCTCGTCAGGTGACACATATCTAAAGGCTTGTTTATTTTCTCCAAGCTGAATGATTTGGTACAGGTGAGATAAGCACAAAGAAGTGATAAGACTGCATGTGTGTTTGCTTAAACACATGTGGCATGAGAGATAAGAATTGGATGAGAACCTCTAGGCCGGTCGACTAAACAGCGGAAAATGCAACAGCTACAGGCAGACGTACACACAAACAGCATTACGTCAATCCAAAAAGTACAGACAGTTGTTGTCTGACAAAAGAGCTAAACACTGGTGAAAGACACTTGACTATAGTCTTTTATATGGCACATTTGTAAGGGAGTCACACTTTGAGTTTCTCGACACTGTGAATCCAAAAGGAATAAAGGCATGAGAGCGTAACAGTGAAATCCCACCTGGGAAGTGTCAAGCAATCAGAAAGGATTCTTCAGGGTATTATGTGTGAGCAAAAACACAATATCTGACACACGATCCCATTCACAACACCGAAATCATCTTATCTTCATATTGAGCACATGGTCGAAAGGCTCAGTCACCCATCGATTCACTGTAGGAGCTCAATGGCAATGGCACATGGATGTCTAATCAAAAAAGAAAGACTTCCTAATCATTACAACTTTTAATTTCTGTTGAAAATCTGAATTTAGCATATATTTTTTTTAGAGCTCAGACTCTCTAAGCAGCTGCAGGAGTGTATAAAACGCCCGTCGACAACCATCATCTCGCGGTGCAAGAGGAACCACACAGATTCTGTCACACATTCTTTTATTATTTTAATTCATTTTCTTCATTAGATTTACTTGGAGACTGATGACTAACTCGCCGTGCCCTTAACTATTCAGATATTCAAAAAGAGGCTATTAACTATTTGCATACATGCTATTTTCCCTGTAGTCTCTGCAATGATTAATCAACGTGGCAAGAAATTAATGAGAGGCAATTAGTCCCCTAACAAAATGCATGACTGAGTGAGAGATGGAGAGAAAAAAAAGTGCAAGGACTTTCTGTATAAGTGAATTTGGTGCAAATTACAGTACTGTCAATGTGTGCCAGAAAAAATGTTTTGTCTCATTATAAGTATAAGCCAAGCATAACAGACTGCAAACAAACAGTTTAGTAATGATAATAACTTGGGCTAATTGTTTAAAATAATACGGCATTCCCACATTATCCACCACTATGAACTTGGTGTGAAAATTATCAGTTTGACAAACCTTTTTTGCTGCAAGTAGAACAAGCAACATTTTTATAAATGAAATATTTAAAAAGGAATAATACATATATTATTATCATTAAAACATTATTTAATATTTTTTAAATAACAAATACAGTATTTAGAAAAATGCTAAGGTAACTGTTTATCCATCCAATGACATTCATTGTTATTTTATTATTATTTATATACTATTTTTAAATATTATATATGTTTTCATATTTCGCTTTTTGTTTTCATTTAAATTTTAGTTTAAGTTTTAATAATTTTGTTATGTGCTTTTTTTTTTGATTCCTCAGTTTTTATTTCAGTTATAAACTTAATTATTTTAGTTATTTGTCAAAGCAAAATTTCTAATATTCATTTAAGTTTCAGCTTTATTTCAATTACCAAAAATGTTTTTTTTTAAAACAGGTTTTTTTTTTCAACTCCATTTGGTGTTGCTATTACAAATTTCACCTTAAGTTTTATAAACCTAATTATACTTCAGAAATAAGATGTAACACCTAAGGCATAAGCATCTGCAAGTACATGCCTTCCCTCGCCTTGCCCCCCAAACATATCAAACATATAAGTAACTTTGATTACACAGTATCACCATAGAGATTCAACCATCTCTACTGCCATTGCTTATGTGTGTGCTTTTGCATTAAATTCAAATTCCTCTTTAGGGACAAAGAATTACTACTCAAAGAGGTTTAAGGTGGCAATGTGCCACTGACTTATTCTGTGGGAATCAGGCAGTGGGAGTTTGACTACACAACACAACGCTGACAGAGTTCACCCTGCAGGCGAATGTCTACCTTTCACAACATAATTAAATTCTCCATTAGCACCAACCTTGGTTTGATCCTTAGAGCAGTATAAATGCCTCTCATTCTTCTCTATTTTTTCAGCTACAAAAATAAATAATGCATTTGAAATAGCAGGCACGTATATCATAGGGAGCTGTGTATGTCTAACTAATGAGTCCTTCAGCAGGACCCAGCCATGGATGACATGGGTTATGACAAACTGCGTCAACAAAACATTTGTTTAGTCTCAGTGCCTCACTACAATAACCCAACGCAAGCACTCTCAATATGTACGATCATACCGCATGCTGTCATAGAGTACATCATGTGTACTGAATGTAGATGTAGGGAATTGTTTTTCCATTACAGGAGTGTGAATAAATGAAATATTCTCAGAATGAGAACAGATTTTTGACAGGGTTGTGTCTCTTTGTCTTCATTGCCTGCCCTATTTCGAGAACTTAAACCTAACATGCTATAACACGTAGGGGCTTGTTGCTCTTCCTGGTCACTGTTGGATTTCATCAGAGTTACCGTGGCACTAGAAATTGCAACGGAAATGACTTCAAATAGGTTTTCCAAACACTTCCACCATCTGCAATTGGTGGGAAAAACAGCAGTCAACTGCTGCGTCCGGAATCTAATATCTCCTTACTACAGTATATAAATTGTGAAAAACAGTAAACCAAAAGAGTTCAAATTCATAGTAAAGTGGAAAAACAACATGGTTCATTCAGTTCATCCGAATTTCATTCATTCTACTCATATTTATACTGTATAGAACATACTTTTTGACAGTTGTGAAGTAAAGCCCAAAGTATACTTCATTTTTTGTATGTGTAAACTAGCCTTAAGTATACTCCTTTGATAGTATGTGCGAAAGCAGGCAGTTAACACATGCATCTTTGTCCAGTGTTTGATCTATTTTTCTCCAGAGGTTATGACAGATAAAAATGACTTTGTACTCTTTAAAACTAAAGTTGCAGCTCTCATAAACCTCTCACACAAGTGCTTGTCAATGCAGGTGTCTGTTGTTGCAATCTCTGCTATTTTGTTGTTGTTGTTCTGTCTTTTTATTTTTGTTTTCTATTGTGAAACAACAGTCCTGACCAGTGCTGCCACCTTGTGGAACAACCGATTAGAGCAAAACAAATTCAGTGCATCCAAAAGATTCACAGTGACAAAAAAAGTGTAATGCAATGCACACAGGGCCATAGTAGGGGTTCGCGGGACCCCAGTGCAGGTTGAACCAGTGGGACCTGTTTGAAATTGTTTAATCTGTATGTTCGTTCTATTTATTTATTTGTGCTATTTACACAATGTTTAAGTTTTTTCAGGTTTGTAGGTGTCAAGGTACAGAATATTAAATGTAAAATAGCATTGCATAGTCTTCACTGTAAATATTAAATATACAATCAAACCAAAATTTATTCAGACACCTTCCAAATTTCTCACATTATGACAGTTAAACTGTCAGAACAAATTCATCTTGATAATGTAAGGTATGTAATGGATTACAATCCACCAAAACTTCAGACAACTGTCAGTATGACAATATTTACACAACTATCAATACTTTGTTGACCAATTACCAAGCAATGCTTGATTTTGTTCAGTCTGTGGTGTGAAAAGGTTGCATTAGCAATTAAGGAAAAAAAAAACACGCAAGCAAAACATGGTCAGGTCAAAATGTCTGAATCATTATTTGTTATTTTTTTAATTATTATTATGTATCAGTTTCACTATTAGTCCACTGTATGAATTTTTTTAACGAATACATCCAATATAATACAATGAATACATCAAATATAATGCACTTCCGATTTTTTTCTCAACGGTTTACTTAAGACATAACAATCAGTTTTTTTGAACATATTTTACAAGATGGGTATTTTGACATATTTCGTGTGTATTTGTCGGAACAAGAGCAAAAAGAGACAAATTCGGTGTTCAAGCATTTTGAGACGTGTCTCTGCGTGCGCCCTGAACACCAGAATACAGCGGGTGCTGAATTGGTCTCTTTCACATCTTTTTCTGTTTGTTTAAACTGTGATTTGTATTCGTTCGTTCAGGAGCAGGAGGAACTTCGAACTTCAGTCTGTGAGACGCAGCTCTCTGCGTGTGCACAGAACTCAGCGTGCGAGTAACCATCTACTCAGTTGAGCTTATCCGTGTCTTTCCGTGTACTTTGGGCTTAAGTTCAAATTCAAATGTAGTTCCTACTCTACAGTATGCGATTTTGAATGAACCGAATGTTTCTGTTAAGCTAGTCAGGATGTAATTTTTTTTAAATCAAGCAATTGCTAGCATACCACTCTTACTAGTACGCTAACATTACACACTTCAGCTTTGAATCTACAGACCTTCAAAACCATTGATCCTTATTGAAGCAAAAAACTAGACCAAGGCCTGAGTTTAGCTATTGGTTTTGCTGTGCAGTTGAGTTCACTTCAAGGTTCACCAATAAATGTCATGGCAAAAATGCTGTTGAACAAGCCACCATTAATCATAACCATTACCACAATAGAACAAGGCTATGCAATACAACAATAAAAGGAGGGAAGACCTAAGGTTCAGGGTTGAACTTGCCTTTTTTTGTACATGCTGACTCTCACCTGACCAAATGCTAAAAACTACTGATTGTTCCTGAAGGGCAATGGACATGGTGTCTCGGCCTTGGCCTCTAGTTATAGGTACTGCACTTTGCGAGAGAGAGAGCACGAGAGACAGATTTGAAGGTGATTTGTCGTTTCAGTGGGTTTGCTTCATTATTTCAGCTGATTTCTGGTAGGAGTGTCCCATCGTGCCTCACTAATGACTTTAATGAAGGACTCTGCTCTAGAGAGACGCAAGCTCTTTTCCAAAGCCTAGTGAGTTGCCTTTTAAGGCAGCATATGAACCGTTTCAGAATGCTCCACATAGGTAGCAACTCCATGTGCTACACAAATTAACTCATACATGATTTCAATACAGTTTGATTTTACACTTGTTTCTGAGCTTACCATGTTACATTGCTCTAATAAATATAGAAATACTGAATAATATACTAATAAATTATTTTTTATCTAATTTCTGCATGTTTGTTTTCATTGCACACAAATAGTATTCTGGTAGCTTCATAAAATAACAGCTGAATCACTGATGTCACATGGACTGTTTTAAAGATGTCATTAGTACGTTTCTGGGCATTACTACAGTACGTGGTAGTTCCCTTGCTGTGTATGCAGTGTCAGAAAGCTCTCTGATTTCATCAAAAATATCTTAATTTGTGTTCAGAAGATGAACAAAGGTCTTATGGGTTTGGAACGACATGAGGGTGAGTAATTAATGACAGAATTTTCATTTTTGGGTGAACTATCCCTTTAACATTTAAAAGGTTAAAATTCAAAAGTGTGACATTCCTCTAGCCACGGATTTAACTTCTCAGTGCAATGCATTCTGTGGCTGTCTTTTGGATTCAGTTTAAGAGGAAACTGTAAGAAAGGTAAGCAGAAGATGACGACTGAATGGTACAAAGAAGAACAAACAAAGAAGATGGATTTAGTGTTCTAGACACACAGTCTAATGTAGTGGCTTATCTTCCACTGTGAACTTCATTCATGTTTCTCTCTTTCAGACTGACAAGAATAGATGTAGTGCGTCCGGTGCCAGGGGCTTATTATCTGGTACTTCCTCCTACACACATTACACAAAGATTAACCTTACATCTGCCATCATTACAGGCAGGAACACCACAAACAATAGCCTTATAAATAGACAAAACAAATACACACACACACACACACTATGTACCAAGCAATATTTCTAAATTAAATCAAGGGAGGAATAGTAACTGCTAATCCAATGTATCAGGGTTCAAGAGGAGGTCAGAGTCTGTATCAGTGACTTTCATACATTCTGACATTGCTGGAAATTAATTTTTGAGTTCTGAACCTAAGCGAGGTCTAGTTGTTAGCATCGTCAAAATATACATAGACATGACAGAAAGACCCCCGTTGCTGTATTTTTCCACTATAAAAGCACAAAAAGTGGTGTTGCACACTAGCGTGCCAATCCAAACACATTTCTAGACAAAAACATAGTCATCAAAGACCACATTATTGGCTGTGAATCTTTTGTCCTGCATCCCATGTTTGCGGATCCAAAGCCTGATGAATTCATCTGGCAGTTGAGCGTAGGCTGGCACGGGTCTGTCATGCTCTATGTGTAGTTAATTCACCACTACAGGTGTGGCACATGGCGGCTGCCACCATAGGTCCAAAACTGACTTCTGCTCCCAATCAAACCTAAAGCCCAATATTAAGATGAATCAAATAACCGGGAGCACAAACACAGCATTTATTATAGCCAAACCTGCACCTTCTGAGTAAAACCAGGTACATTGTTTGAGAAGTTCAATGTGTGAACGACAGATATAAATCAAATTATAACAACCCTTTAATGAGCTACCAGCCGTGAGATTTTTTTTATCTCCCGAAACGTGTGTGTAATTCCTGCTCTTCCTGTTACATGCCAATTAGCATTATTCCTCATGTGTTGAGTCAGATTCCACTAGGCGAATAGAAAAAATATCACACGCCTTTACACCTGAACACTCTTCAAGAGCACATCAGATGTGTGTGAATGGACATCCAAACACACGCTTGCTTAAAGATCTTCTCCGACTCACGCAACCCCATAATACACGCCACGCTGTGTTGTTTTGCTGTGCAATTTAACTCCATTCAGCCTGTCAGCAGTCAGTCAGCGCCTGCTTTTACAGTTGCTCAACAGATGACTTCAAGTATGAATTGGGCATAATTGGCTAATCAGAAATAGACATGGAAGAATTTGAATGAACAGATAAAAAGACAGAACAGTATTTTTCACAGTATAGAGCAAGAACATGGGACACAGTTGTGACTCCATTAATTCACTATTTATCATTGTAGATTAATATAATATAATAATATAATATAAAATATATAGAGATGAAAATTCAAATTTTGAGATGTATTACATTTATAATTAAATAAATACACAAACAAATGCACAATTTTTTTTTATAATAATTAATTAAATAAATGCTATATAGTTGCATTCTCCCCAGTAAGCATTTCTTAAAAATACATAACATAACATAACATATGTTGAATATTCACTTTTTACTTCAGTCAATATTTCTAAAAGCAGCTTTATTTGTATTTAACAACAATAAACAAGCAAACAAACAAACAAATAATTTTCTTATAAAAACATTTATGGGCTTCACATTTCAATTATTATTTTTTATTTATTTATTTTATTTTATGAAGTAGACATTTGAAACTAACCAACATAACCCCTTGCTTGAGTAAACATATGCATACTTGAACTACTGAATACTACTACTTAATATATTCCTTAATATATGCAACAATTTACCTATATGACAACTAGCCTGGTCACTTCCACGATATCTTCCTTATTAGGCCAATATGAAAGCAAACAAAAGGACACAAAACTGCTAATTTCCTGGAAAGGAAATTACTTGAACCCTACTGATGTTTCAGAAAGCAGATCTGATTACGGAGTGGAGACTCCATGGTGTGCCCCACAGATGGGCCGCTTGATACTTAATACGCAAACGGACAGCGCAGGAGACCTCAGAGAGTTGCTAATGACTTTTCAAGCATGCTAGAAAACCAACTCAAGTTTGATAGTGTCACAGTATCAAATGAACATACAGAACCCTTCCAAGGCATGCGAGTTTGGACTCAGGACATACAGTATGAGATCTACAGGCTTCAATAAGACATGCAGAAAAGTACAGACCAGGTACCAGTTCAACACATTACAACCAAACACAGATATGAATGATTCAGCCATCATTAATTAATAAATGCTCACTAATTCTCACTAATTAATAAATGCTCACTAATTCTGACGTACACTAACTTTGGATAAAACTTACCTAGTAGTAAAATTGATGATCATAATATCAAAATTAATCATTAAAATGAAACCACAACTGTCACACACAGTATAAAAATGTGTGTAGAAATTAAACAATGTTTAAATAAATTTGGAAGATTAAATGCAATGGTTATGATTATTTCACTACTCATTTAGATAAACAGGTTTTAAAACAATAAATATGAAACTGTAATAACATTTTATGGATTTTCATATTTAAGAGTCTGGAACGAGTACAACAAAACAAAAATGTATTAAGTTTTAATGTAAAAAAATTCGAAATCTCAACTCTTCAGAAATGCATGTTTTTTTTGTTAAAGGACCCTGACTACAAGTTCAACACATTTACAAGGAATGTTTGAGTGATGTCAGCTTATCATTGCTGTTGAATTAAGGATGTCACAGTGTGCTGGTATCAGACTCAGAGGAAGTGACCCGGGCCGGTTTGTGTCTCACACTGACAGACTGTCACTCACACAGGGGGCCGAGGCCAGCCAAGAGGAACATACAGGAGCAGTGACCTCCCTGTATGTGTGTGTGTGTGTGTGTGTGTGTAAGACGTGTGTGATGAAAGGTGAAATGCATCCAATCTTGTCTGCTATTGCCAGATATAAGACAGCATGTATGCAAAGACACAAGGTCTCTCTCCATAATTATGTTCCATATAACAGTCCATTCAAGTGTACTACTAACAGTTTGAAGTTATATTGAAATTAGACTCTGATCAACACTACAATTTAATATCCCATAATTCCTCAGCCTTCTGCTCTCTGTTTTCTCTGAGAAAATGTCTCACCTTTGCAAGAACAAAAGAACAGACAGAAAAGTGGGGTGGGGGAGGGGTATCGTATCACCCACATTTTGCATGCTGTACAGACACAAGAAGCCACTGAGATCCATTCCTGTGCCTTAACCTTGCACACACAGATGCTTTATTATTTGATATGCATAATAATCTTACCAAGTAACTGCACTACTGGGCTGAACAGCAATGCTCACAGATTGTTTTAATACTGTAGACACATCACACATAACCCATAAATTATCTGAATTTGTCTGAAGAGCTCTCGAACTGTAATTCTCTGCAATACACTGGCAGCTGCATAACGTTATTTCCTCCCTGGGTCCTTGGCCAGATGGGATATTAGGAATTGCCATCTAGACGTATGTACCTGCTAATTGTATGTTAATTACAAATGGATCAATCCACAATCCTCCAATGCACTATAAAGTATAAATATACTATAAATGCACTATAAAATATAAATATAGACTCAATGTAGAACAAATAAATATAAATATATATATTTAAAGTCAATGCAAATTGCCATTTGAAACCACTTTTATTAGCTTGATGTGTTATAGATTGAAAAATGATATTCTGTGTGCAAATTGAAAGTTATCTACCTTGTCTAAATAAACTTACATGTAGCTTTAGTTTATGGTGCTTAATTGTTAATGTAAACATCACAACTTTATACATGTACAGTGTGAAAATGTTTTGTATTTTGTGTTATGCTGAAGATCAGACAGTTTGACAGTGATATTAAATTCGTTAGCATTTTGGAGATTAATGTAAAGTGTTAGATTAAAGCAAATGTAATCTAATGAAAAATAGAGGAAATTAGTTATTTTGTTACTGGTTAGTATTATCTTAAAGCCTAAGTGACATCGGTGAACAATCAAAGTCCTTTAAAAGAGGAGGAGGGTGTTCTGATTAAATATTATGAATTGATGAATCACTCACTATTAGACCAGGAAAATGCATTAAAGTAAATTTTGATTTCATGTTGCCTTCTTTTGCACAATATATGAAGCATTAACTGGGTTCAGCAATATCAGTGATTTTATCCAAAGAGCCATGACAAAAAACATCTCATGATTCAGATTTTTTTTAATGCAAGATCCATCACACTAGCTCTTCTCATTAAGTCAAGTGAACAGAGGTATGTAGATTTAATGCCCTGTGTTTCATTCGTGTAGCACCCATGTGTGACAGAGGCGTAATCAGTCCCTTTTGACTTGCCAATTGGGCAGACTCACAGACGATTGCATGATGAAGGAAAGACAAAACTCCATAACTTCTTATAATTACCAATCAGCTCTGAAGCCCAGCACTAATTACACACCAGTGTGTCTAGGGCAGACAAGCAGGTCATCTCCTTTGTGGTTCCAGACAAATAACTTTTATTTTCTCCATCCATCCATCCATCCATCTTCTTCCGCTTATCCGGGGCCGGGTCGCGGGGGCAGCAGTCTAAGCAGAGAACCCCAGACTTCCCTCTCCCTAGACACTTCCTCCAGCTCTTCTGGGGGGACACTGAGGCATTCCAAGGCCAGCCGGGAGACAAAGTCTCTCCAGCGTGTCCTAGGTCTTCCCCGGGGTCTCCTCCCAGTGGGACGCGCCCGGAACACCTTCCCGGGAAGGCGTCCAGGAGGCATCCGGAACAGATGCCCGAGCCACCTCAGCTGACCCCTCTCGATGTGGAGGAGCAGCGGCTCTACTCTGAGCTCCTCCCGGGTGACTGAGCTTCTCACCCTATCTCTAAGGGATCGCCCAGCCACCCTGCGGAGAAAGCTCATTTCGGCCGCCTGTATCCGGGATCTTGTCCTTTCGGTCATGACCCAAAGCTCATGACCATAGGTGAGAGTAGGAACTTAGATTGACCGGTAAATCGAGAGCTTCGCCTTGCGGCTCAGCTCTTTCTTCACCACGACAGACCGGTACATCAACCGCATTACTGCAGAAGCTGCACCGATCTGTCTGTCAATCTCCCGTTCCATCCTTCCCTCACTCGTGAACAAGACCCCAAGATACTTAAACTCCTCCACTTGAGGCAGGAACTCTCCACCAACCTGAAGTGGGCAAGCCACCCTTTTCCGACTGAGGACCATGGCCTCGGATTTGGAGGTGCTGATTCTCATCCCATCCGCTTCACACTCGGCTGCAAACCGTCCCAGTGCATGCTGAAGGTCCTGGCTTGATGAGGCCAACACGACAACATCATCCGCAAAGAGCAGAGACGAAATTGTGTCGTCACCAAACCTGACCCCCTCCGGCCCCTGGCTGCGCCTAGAAATTCTGTCCATAAAAATCATGAACAAAACCGGCGACAAAGGGCAGCCCTGCCGGAGTCCAACACGCACCGGGAACAAGTCTGACTTACTGCTGGCAATACGAACCAAGCTCCTGCTCCGGTCGTACAGGGACCGGATAGCCCTTAGCAAAGGGCCCCGGACCCCATACTCCCGGAGCACCCTCCACAGGCCGCCGCGAGGGACACAGTCGAATGCCTTCTCCAAATCCACAAAGCACATGTGGACTGGTTGGGCAAACTCCCATGAACCCTCCAGCACCCTGTAGTATAGAGCTGGTCCAGTGTTCCACGGCCTGGACGAAAACCACACTGTTCCTCCTGAATCCGAGGTTCTACTATCGGCCGGATTCTCCTCTCCAGTACCCTGGCATAGACTTTCCCAGGGAGGCTGAGAAGTGTGATCCCCCTGTAGTTGGAACACACCCTCCGGTCCCCCTTCTTAAAAAGAGGGACCACCACCCCGGTCTGCCATTCCAGAGGCACCGTCCCCGACTGCCACGCGATGCTGCAGAGGCGTGTCAGCCAAGACAGCCCCACAACATCCAGAGACTTGAGGTACTCAGGGCGGATCTCATCCACACCCAGTGCCTTGCCACCGAGGAGTTTCTTGACTACCTCGGTGACTTCAGCTTGGGTGATGGACGAGTCCACATCTGAGCCCTCAGCCCAGTGACAGCGGGATTGAGGAGATCCTCGAAGTATTCCTTCCACCGTCCAACGACATCCCCAGTTGAGGTCAACAGCTCCCCACCTTTACTGTAAACCTTTACCACCTTTACTTTTATTTTCTGTTCTGCTGAAATCAGATGATTGTCTTAAGAATGAAATTGAGAGGCCAGGACCAGTTTAAGAATAGAAAACAACATGTTTGTGAGAAAGGAACAAGAGTTAATTTATGCCTATTCATATTTTTTGGTTTGTTTGGAGTTCATAAATTTAAAAGGAGTTCACAAATTATTCTGCCTGTTCTGAAAGGGCAATTTTTTGACAAAAATAGACGCAAATAATAAAATGCTACTAACTGCAACTTGGCCTACTTAGAAAGAAATTGAAGTGTTTAAAAGGGGAGTTGTGAGTTAAAACCTATATGCCATAAATATACTCCAGAGTGTCTGGTTAATGCAAAGTACATTTTTGCATTGCACGGATAGTGTGTCCGCATAGGTGGTGGTGTATGGTATATGGGAAAAAATGAGAGCAGAGAGGGGCTCATAGCGAAGATTTTCAATCAGAGTGTCTGACTGGTCGAGTGGGTTTGTTATAGGGATGTAAAGGTCAAGCCTGCACTTTTTAAAATGAAATAACACAAAAAAGAAAAGGTCACCTCATAATTTCACTGCAGTCATACAGGAAGGAGATCAGACAGAAGTGTAAAATCCCATGAAACTCAGATCAGACAGAAGTGTAAAATCCCATGAAACTCAGATCAGACAGAAGTGTAAAATCCCATGAAACTCATCCACCTGAGTGGTAGAGACAGTGCCAGCAATGATAATGACCCTGTTGGCACTTCTTATTACAGTTGATGCTATCTTAAAAAAATTTTTAAGAAAAAGATTGGCTGAGTGCAACCTTGCACAAATGTATTAAAATTGTGTCCGAAAGGCTGATATTTTAATGCTGATAACCAATAAAAAAAGAAAGCATTGATATGCCTATTGTTATTATACAAGTGAATTTAGGCATCACAACATAGTAATGTACAGTATGAAAAATAAATACTCATTTTGTGATATATGCTCAAGATTTAACGGTTTTATTAAATTATTTATTAAATAATTCTGTTATTGAATAATTAGATGAAGTAAATGTTACATTGCGGCAAAGGTAATGTAAAACAAATGTAAAAATAGAGGAACTGCACAAATCAATAAACCAATATCAACTAACACTAATAAATAAACTAATGAATAATAAATTCATTAATAAGTGAGTGAGTGAATGAATGAATGGTTTCAAAATATAGTGTGTCCCTAACAAAAGTGTCTTATTTCATGTAATTATTAAATCATTAACAAACATTAACTATTTAAAATTAACTAATTAAAAACAATTATCATTAACAAAAATGTAATGAACTATCATAGATCTGTTTGTGCTTTAGAAATCTAATATTACTGTCTACATATTTACATGAAATCTAAAAACTTGTATGCAGTAAATGTGAAACCATACACACAACAGCAGGTAATCCGATACATCTGATAAGGAAGATCAGTAGTGGCATAAATGACATGAGACATAGGTTTAGATGAGGTCATCTGCTCTCATTCCAGATCAGGAGAAAAAGATAAACTCAGCATCTGTCATTTCACTAAAAGAGAAAATCACCAGGATCACTGAGAGAGTAGAGCCTATTTTTAGCAATAATTATGCAATCATTCCATGCATGCTAGAGCCAAAAAGAATGATATGGGCTTTAAATGAGATTTCCATCATATACACACACACAAGCACGCTTTGCCTGGGCTGGAGTTGGCAGGGTCTGCTGATATGATCAGCCCAGGGTCTGTGCTATCTGACAGACTTATCATCCAACGCGCTCACAAGATCAATCAAAACTACATGTTTCTCTGTCTTTCCCTTCTTTCGTTCCACACCCAACACATTTCATCAGCAAGGAGCATCGTTAAGAAAAAGGCTCCGGGACAGGAAGATGGATGAGAGTGTTCTGAGAGAGAGACAGGGGACGTCGCCCATCAGTGACGATGCCAATAAGAGAGACCTTGGTTCAGGCAGGAGTGTGAAGCATCCTTACACACATACACACTCAAAACGTAATCTTACACAATCACAAAAGACAGCTCCTTTTGGCAGGTCTCTCTAAAGGTTGCCCTCCATCTGTGATACACTGACTGCCCAATTCACTCATCCAGATCCATATGGTTGTTAGTGCTCTCGGGACAGACACTTCCTCTGAACCCTCGATGGCCACCGTATGGGGCGCAGAGGTAAATGGATGCCAGCTTGAAACAAGGTGAATTACACAGCAAATGTAATTGACGTAAATGTAAAGGTAATTCCTGCTAAGTTCTGCTTCTGTTTTTTCATGTTACCTATGAAATTTGTGGAACTACAGATACTAAAAATGAACGGCGGATTGATAGTAAATGTGTGGGAGGTGATATCTCTCCTTTGCCTCCCATGCTGATCCACAGACTGGAAATTACACTGAGCATCTGTCCCCATAAGGGATCCTGACTATGGCCGTAAACTGCACTGCTCCCATGAGCCTCAGTGTTTCAGCTCAACTGAGTGAAATAGCCTCCATCACCTAACACAGAATCACTGATCAGCAATTACCAGTGTTTTAGAGATTGATAGGGAAATAAATACATTTAAATGGTTTGATGTTAACAGTTGCCTCACTCTGTGCACCTTACAGATTTAGCCTAGCAGTAGATCAAATTTTAAAATATACTTCTGCCAAGGATTTACATATTTTTTCCACCCTGCACTATATACGTTTACACAGTTTGTTCAATAAATTACCATTTTATACAGACATCCAATGGTTAATGTAAATTCACAATAACTGTGTATTAATAAGCATCCACCATTCCACTTTTCATTGGTTTTTGCCATCTTGTTTTCCACAGCACTGCATAAAATAATGCTTGGTTTCTCAAAAGCTTTGATATTATTAAGTGTTTATATCCCCTCAAATCAAGTTATCTGTAATAAGACTTGAAATGACATCACATATTACATCACAATGGATAAACAGCAGCTAATCACAGAGATTTTGTCAGTTTGATCTGCCAGCCAAATTAAGGTGAAACTGTTCAGACCTTAAAATCCAAAACTTGATTTTGCTGATGGAGCATAAACACACAGACCTCCGAGACTAAGAGTAAGAGAGAGGGAAAGAGTGTGGGAGTACGGTTCTTTGTAACGTGGCTAACAAAGAAAGAAGAATACATTTCCATGGTGAGCCCATTGAGGGGTAAACACTCACACTAAACTCATAAATCTCACAGACCACCAGGGCTAACAGGCTGTGCTGCCAAGAATAGTGTCAAAATTGTCAGGGGGCGTGAAATTGCAGTGTAGGCGTGTGTTTGTGTTTATTCATGTCTGCTTCTTGTTGTGACTTCAAGAGTAACACGGTGCAACATTTCTTTGATTTCTTCTTGGGAACATGAAAGCTTGAAAATTTTAATTGTTGAATAACAGGAACATCTGAGGCACATGCTTCCTTGACACACTTTTGCGCCAGCTTGGGAATTCACTCCACAGAGAGTAGATCCAGATTTCCCTCTCCTTTCAACCTTCCCTAGTACTTTCATCCTTTCTGGAGACATTTGCATTAGTTCTTTCTCTCCCCGTTCTGTCATTCTTCCATCGAGAGTTGAACTTCACTGATAAAACTACAAAGGGAGCGACATGTGACATATAAAAAGTCATCTCATGTCAAGCAAAAAACAAACCATAACCCGCCAGACACATACACACAATCTCTAGGGTGTCACAGCAGCAACACAAAAATGCTGCCAGCAACTTTTCACTCTATTGTTCCACAAAAGAGCAAGTGCTTGTACAAAACTCCTAATCACAGGCAATACAGCACTGTTATCAGCAAGAAGCTATCTGAACAAGTCACTCTTAACACAAGCCTGCATGCTGTTTTGAACCAGTAGGGATCAAACTTCTACCACTTCATCTGACCGGGATAATCTCCCAGACTGGCTTCCACACAGACTAAAGGCACAGTTTACCATCTAATTAGGTACTAAAGCCATTTTGTACAACACCTTAATGAGGCGGCAATCAGAGCAACATGAAAATATTATTTTGCACGCTTGGTGCTCAAAAGGGAGCAGGGACTCTGACCTCCCATGCAGCATAGGAACATGGGTATTCCTACAGCTCAGACAGAAGCAGAGCCAGGAGTTCAGCCAGTCCGAGACTAGCATCCACCCTAAACGTTAATGGTTATTAAAAAGCTAAATTGATCTTTAAAAATTGTATTGAACCACTCTGCTTCTAAGAATCTGTTACAGGGCTCCAGTGGGTGCCAACTATATAGGCAAGGGTTTGGAAACATGGTGGTACTAATCATGATCAATGATTCTTTAGTAATTTGTTCAGGTCTTTGCACATTATCCAGGCTTGCTTCTTTCTTGCAACTCTACGTAACAATAAGTTTCACCAGAGTGTGAAATCCTAAATTCTCATCCTCCTACCTTAAAGCATCTTGTACAACAGCTGTACCTAAATGAACAAGAACATTAGTACAGTTGTGAAGGTTGTGTTCTTCAAATCCTTCTTGAACCAATCCCTGACAAATGCTTCCAGGTAAGTCCCCAATGCAGTTTGGGAATTCAACACAAGGAGTTCCCCTAAAGAACTCTTCACACAAGACTGTGCATATCCAAACAACTACTAGAACCAAACTGAACGTCTTAGAAGACACTTTTAAAACACAAGGTTTGGAGAATCCAGGTTTGTGGTCCTTTCCATTCCCACGATTCTTTCTCACTCCCATATCACTTCCTATCCACTCTCTGACAGTCCAGTCCAAAAAAGCCCAAAATGAATCTTAAAAAAAAAAGGGTTTCCCTATCTACTACTTGGAGGAGCAGTGCCCTGTCCCTTGAAACAAATGCTTCTTGCATTATTATTATTTGTAGGTTGTGTTGGATAAACAAGTCTAAATAAATGAATCCATTCATCTAACAACGTTGCCTAGAAAAGATAGAGAACAGAGAAGGTAGAAACTTTCATAGAAGTCCCATTTGATCTCACAACTTAACTTCAGAAGGATCTCAGGAGTAGGTTAAACAAGTCGACTCACCTGTGCGATCTCATACAGCAGCTTGTAGTGCTCCTCTCTTTTCTGCAGCGTGCACAGGTTACAGCCCATCTCACCGTCTCGGGTCCCCCAACAGATCTCTGGAAGTAGTGCACACAAACAGGCACACCGGGGATTTCCCTCAAATCTTGAGTAACGTCTCTCATCAGTAGGTACCTCTTTCCCAGTCTTTGTGTAAAAATCACACACTGACCAGGTTGCCTGCAGAATTCCTTGTGAATGACTGTCTGTGTGTATGCATCATACCCCCTCGATCTCCCTGTGTCCCTCTCTCATCCACACTACCTAGTAGTCATCCACGCTGTACGAAACCCCTCTCCATAGAGACACACCCCCTTCTCACTCGCACATCTCTCCCTCTCTCTATCCCTCTCTCGGTTCCTCCCTCTCTTTCTATCTAAAGCTCAGTGCACATGACTACACCTACTCTGGCTCATGAATAATAATGACTATCTGTTGGTTATTCATAAAAGATGATGCGTAGAAGGTGCTATGACTGTGTTAACTGGGTATTTATCTCAAGGCATTAAATAAGGTGGTAACGACCACCAGCAGAACAACTAAAAATACATCTCACATTTAGATAACACAAATTTATTTATTATTTGATTGATTTATGTTGTTCATTCCACAGTCTTTAGTGATTCTATATATCATGAATAGAAATTGGCCTTGTGTGAAGGAGAATAAATGGCCTGTTTTTAATATCTTCAGTGAAGTATGAATAAATTGTCAAAAGGGATTTCAACCATTATGTGAACACTGTATCCAATCCAGACATGATGCAATAAACCAATAAGAAAACGTATTTTATGTAATTCAGAGATTTTGTTCCTAACCAACCGCAAGTAGCTTAATTAGCTCAAATTGGATTTGAAAATCAAAAAAAGTTTGTCATAAACATTAAAAAGGAAGCTGAAGATATTGCAACAATATCAGTTATCATTAACCAATATTGCCGAATATTCTGGACAGGGGAGGAAATTTAATAATCAACTATAGAAAAAGTCATAATGGTTGACGACTATTGTAAATACTGTAGGGGGACGTGCACAACTCATACTTTATGGTTGTTATGGCCTGCTGTATTTACCCACACATGTCAGTGGTTGATAAATTAGATTTATGTTGGCATCTTATTGAAAGACAATGGTCTAGTAAATATGCAAAAGAAACAGGAAGAGAGACCAACCACTATTGATTGTCCTCAAATTGGATTCCAGACTCCCAGTGAGAATAAAAGAGAGAGACGTGTGGTGATAACAGTATACCGTAGAGGCAGTTGTCCACTGGCAACGAGACGGCTCTCTTGGGAAGCAATAATCCGATTTTTTTGGAGCTTTAATTTCACTCAGCAGGTTTGAAAAGGATCTGAGCCAAATTTGCCCCAACAGGAACTTCTCTCTCCCAAACGCAGCTCTCTACAGTTTTCCACAACATGTGCCTGGAGATAATGAATGCTGGAAGGCACATTCTAACTCCATTTCTCACTTAAACAGCATATAATTAAGACGGTTGTGCAAGACATTAAGAAACCAAGGTTTTTTAAAAAAGAAAAAGAAAAAAAAAGATCAATAATAAAATATTTACATTATTAATTATTATTAAAAACTAATACTAATAATAGTAATAACAACAATAAATATTTTTAAAATTTATTTTAGAATGTATTTATATAAACAGTTCAAGCTATGAACCAAACCAAACCATTAATCAATGCTTAAAAAAACCATTAAGTATCAAAGGGACTCTTTTCCATTTAATCCCATTCAATGCCATTTCATGCTATTCTATCCTCTTCTATTCTACTTCAAAGTTCGAATCCATATTCACTGAGGAGGGAAAGGTCATCTGCAGGGATCAGAAGGCGCTGTAGCAGATAACATCAGCTGCTGACATCACTGGTCACTGAAGGTGACCCCTAAAAGTGACAACATCAGGAATAAAAGTGGCTAGAGATGCTACAAAAAGGTGACCTCAAGTATCAATTGGGCATCATGGAGTCCTGATACTGCTTAATAGCAATACCTGTCAATTGTTTAAAATTAGCATTGATAATTCCACCCTCGATTTATCTGCGCTAAAAACAGCAGGGGAGCACAATCTTTCAGATCAGGAACCATGAGAATTGCATCTCTGTTCTTTTGCTAGCAAGGGTGGGGGAAGATGTGAAAAGCCCTTCAGTGTCATTCACACAGTTTAGATGAGCCATCAGTTTCAAGATACAAAATCCCGCAGACATCACCATCTGGGCCTCTGATTCCGGATGCGTGATACAACTTTTTCTTAAAAGTCCCATATGTTAAAATTATAAATAAGTGAAGTTATTTAAGGTTTAAAGCTATTAATCATGTCACAGACATGTCCTGGATGGTCTTTACCTATTGTTAGAGAAACTTATGAAGAAAATAAATGCATTATGTAACTGATATATATTATTTAAGGGTTATTTGAGACCCTCACATGTTGACATATGTGAACAACTTTAGATGACTGTTCACACCGTACACGTACACCAAAACACACACTAAAATGATGGGAAGGTGGAGTTAGAATGGAGATATCAGAATGACTGAGGGCTAATGTGCCTTGTATCTCAATGCTCAAAAAACATCAATTATTTAAACCTATGAATCATTAATCAGAGCAAGAACACCAGTATTGCTGTTGTTGGAGCCCAGGTTGAGGCGTAGAGACGTGAAAACACCCCTAATGGAGACACTTCAGAGACAGACGGTGTTCAAAATGCATGAATACTTCAGACAGAGTTTTGGATGAATGAAAACAGAACTCAAGACAATCATGCAATATAAACTTATGAAATATTAATATAATGGGCTGCTGAAGTCTTAAGCACATTGAAAATTTTAATTTTTCAGTGATTTCAGTTATAGCTTCCACTTGCTGATCGTCACAAAGCCCTAAATTAATGTATGTGATTAGCTCCTCCATTGCTATAGCGAACTCTTGAGGTCAAGTCAATTTTCTACCTAACAATAAACAATCAGACCATGAATAGGGTCAATGCCCTGAAAATTGTCATTAATTCAGTTTATACAAAAAGGCATACATAGGTATTGTGGTGCATTGCGGTTTTGGACAGAGGTTTGAGAATTTAAAATTGCAAGGTCAACCTGAGTCTTGCAACCCAGCAACACTTGGACCAACTGACCTACACTGAAACGTCAAGCTAGCCAACTCTGACTTCAGATGTGTCCTATGGCCCCCCATAGGTTCAAACAAACCCCAGGCCCTGTTATATGTCATGATACAAGTCGGACAGACCAAATGAAACTCATCTGCATCACACAGCTGAGCTTTACGCTGAGGTTAGAATGACCTCCACAGACCGTCCAACTCACACACACATTCAGACATAACCTACATAACAGACAGACCGCCCCAGTAGTGGCCCTAGGGCACGATAACCCACCACCACAAACACACACATGCTGTTGGAGCCCTATTCCACCTCTGATGTTTTAACTCAACCACTTCTCATAAAACACATTATGGGGCTTCCCTGGTGCCCCCTCTGGCTTTCACTCTCAGGTGGTTGAATAGGAAACAGCACTGGAGGGCCCCTTTACAGCCAAAAAGCATTTGCGCCAAACGTGAGATGCCTTCCATTAAGAACAGAAATAAACTGCTCACCATGGCCGAGATAGCTACAGTTTCATTTCAGTAGCATGTCTACGGTAAACTAATGCCCTCCTGTCTGCTTCTATCTTTTTCTCTCTGGCCATGTCTTTAAACTAATCTCCGTCTACCTCTCCTGATTAGTTGATCGTCCGGTTGGTGTCAGGTTGCTTGTGGCCAGCTGTCTGCTGTTGCTTCACGTTTGCCCTACATTTACTGTCTTAAATGAGCCACTTCACACTTCCATAGAATGACTCTGTGCCTGAGTGACTTTCTCGAAAAACATGTTCAGGTCATTATTGTTGTTATTATATAATTAATTTAATACCATTTATTATTATTGTTATTATTATTATTACAAATGTAAAAAAAAATCATAAAGAAAATTAGGCCTATTTTTACTTTTTGTGCTATTTTAAAGATTTTTTTACACTGTGTAATTATTAAATGACATCTACGTGTATGTTTTCAATTAAGTCTTATTACTGTAACTCATTTGAATATTTTACAAGTCAATTTTTGTAAATTCACATTATTTCATAATTTGGGATTAAACACTGCAAAAAACTGGGGCAGGATTCTTAATAATCCCTTTTGTATTTGTATGCGTGTACTTACCTATTGTTGTTATTATTAATAATAAGTTATTTATTTTTCTCTATATTAGAAAATTAATATAAAATTACTAATAATACAAAAAATTTATATTAGGTACATGGTGTGTCTATAGTAATTCTGAGTTGTATTAATAGAATATATATTGAACAGAAAATCACACAAGTCTATGGTATATCTTCATATAGCAACCATATGTCTGCACCAGCTGTTCCTCCATAATGCTGGAGCTTAAGTTGATTGCTGTTGTGCATGATGGATCAAATGATGGACTGAAGCTACCTCTCAAGTAAACAAACATGACAGTGTTTCTGTTTATTTCCTTATCATCCTTTCTCTTTTTCTTGGGCCTGTGTGTTCAGCACAGCATATCAGATCTTTATCAGAGGAGTGGTTAAAATCCAACACAGTCTGCATTTAAGCAACCTAATCTAAGTTTACCCAACAGAGAGAGCTGGAGGCTCGGGGTCAGATAGGTCACACTCCAGCAGGCCCCTCTCTGGGTTTAAAGGACAAATTCAGAGAGTCACATGCACTTCTGTCTGGTTAGGTGCTTCCAGCTGGTCGTGATTTCCTCTTCTTCCTCGGTGGGCAGGTGGTGCTTCACGTCTGTTCCTGTGATAAGAGGCCACTTCCATTGTCTCTTCCTTCTTCCCTGGACACTGTTTTATCCACAACTTAGCCATTTAAGCTCAAACACATAAGCTTCCCCAAAAAGCTCAACTTTATCACATTGAGGATTTACATACAAAAGAGGCCTTTATGTTGAAGTTAAGCAGAAGGCGACAATATGCACAATCAACAGGGGCTTGAAGTGGCGTGTGGCATCTCTCCTTAGAGAAAGTAAAACAGCAGGAGGTACATTAAGCTGGATGTGGTGGATTTAAGGGCTGCAGAAGCTATAGTGCTCACTAAATTCATATGAAAGTCTCTCTCTGGGAAATGGCCAGATAGCAGGGGTCTAATCAATACTCTACATAACAGTCCTGATAGGGATGGGAAAAATGGCTTTGGATGCTGTGGATCTGGCTAAAACAGATCTATATGTCCAATCCAAACACAGAGACAGCTCCATACTACCAGGCGGCCCATTGCTGCAGTAAATATGCCAATAAAACTTTTACTAGCCTTGTTCCCCAGGGCGATGTAGCATCTAAAAGATACAATGACCTATCTGACACATTTGTGATCCAATTTTACCGCCATCATGGACCACAGTTATGGCTGAGCAGCATGTAACATTGTTGTGGTGAGCACTCCTCCATATAATACGGTCAATACAAAGCTGGTTTTGAGCCTTCATGCAACCATTTGGTTGTACACTTTTTACCTCATTTATCTAATAAAATATGTCCCATTGGCACTAAAGCTTCCTATTGAAGAGATTATTCAGAATTGATAATCTGCTGTGGAAAAATCTCCATGATCAAAAATATTAGAAGAATACAAAATAATCTACATGCAAAAAAAAAAAAAAAAAAAAAAAAAAAAAAAAATTGCACAATGCAGGTGAATGAAAACCTAGACCAGCACAAGCAAATGTTTTATATGCTGCAATGTTTTCAATTCACTTGCAAAACTGCATCCTAATAACTCTAAAAATCCCTAATCAAGACATAATTCATTATTCTGAATTTAAACAGGTATTGTAAAAGTACATATAAAATATATTAAACAAACATAAAATTGTAGAGAGAGAGAGAGAGAGAGAGACTGACAGCTGTATAAATGCTGAAAACAAAATCTATGAAACTGAAAGCGAATTATATTGCTATGTCTCTGAATGATGTTTATATATTGCCAAAAAAATGTCCATGATTAAAAATTACAAAAAATATAAATATTAAGGAACTGATCATATGGCTGTGACATTGAATGAAGCTTAACCTGAGGTCAGGAAGAGGTTTGAGCTCATGGCCCTCTTCAATATGCTAATAGTGTGGTACACTATCAGCTTACAGGCCCATATCCACAGCCTCACTGAATGCACACACACACACACACACACACTTGAACTCAGGGAGAGCACACATTATCATTCAATAAAAAACAGACAGTTCTGCAGAGAAAGACCCCATTGAAATGTTTTTACGCCGCAAACAATGGCAGCTAAAGCAAAGAGCCGAGCAGCAAAAGCGAATGTTTCCCTGGGGAATTACTTCTCATTTACAGATAACCACATAAATGCACCAGACTCAAAATCTCAAAAGAGTTTCAAAAATAAAAAAATAAAAAAAAAATCACAGTAAAAATTCAGGATTCTAAAAAGAAGTGCTCAATATTTTAAAGCTGTGGAAATATGCTAATACTTTCTGGAAATTGCCTAACATAAAAAATTACAGCCTCCTTCTTCGGATATTAAAAATTACAACTCAATATATTTTAAGAATCTACCATTTCTTCTCATCACTTTACAACAGAGTTTCACAGATACTGCACCGGGTAAAGTGTGACTCGTCACATTATATTGGAAAAGCAACAAACGCACTATAAAACTAAACAACTTTATTACCAATCTGAGAGCCTTCAACCCGAACTAATGTGAAGTTTTACTAAGAACCTTGTAAAATAAACAGCAGCAGCAATCTTTAAAGAACGCCTCATAAGCTGTGGGCTAACTAACCCCATCTCCAAGGCTGAACATTGATTTTCGAGTAGGGCAGAGATGGAGTGCTGGTTGTTATGATTTTTCTTTCTCTCTCTCTCTTCAAAATTGTTCCCCCATCCTTGTTGTGGTTGTCATAGCAACCCTGCTGTATGACGGAGTTGGTGACAGAGAGGTGGAGAGGTGAGATTTATCTCAGAAATGGGCTGTGGAACCGCAACGGTGCTCCTCGCATTCCATTCACAAAGCATGAATGCATTTATTTAAAGCAGGCCTGACAGATGACATATGCCTATATGTGGCCACGTCTTCACACATCATGGACAGACAGAACGCTTGATGAACAGAGCAGCTTTTATCCTTCTGAAAGTGCATATAGAGGTTGACTGATCCAGGGATAGCAGAATAAAGGCTGTAAGTGACAGTTGTTTTATCTCTGAGGTGCCGATTGCCCCTCGCTTTATTGTCATTGAGACAGATTTCATTGTGCACGTGCCATCAGCAAACAGTCCACTTAATAAGAAGTGTGCTGTGCATCTGCACTTGTTATTGCGCGTCTAATACATCACAGACACAGGGGAATAGTTCACCTACAAAAGAAAATATTATCATGTTGATCTAATGATTAATGAACCTAACATTTGAAACACATATATACACACACACATACATATATATATATATAGTTATTATAAGTTTTTATGTTTATGTTTTACTTAAATAAAAGCTCTACTTTACAAACAACACTTTAGAATTTAAAATTAATACATTTCTTTTTCATAATAATATAACATTTAAGTTGTATTTATTATATGATTAGCCAAACAATCTGAATGACCATACTTTCACAAAGATAATTTAATAACATAACATAAATAAAGAAAATAATTAAATAAATACATAAACAAATTAATATGTTATATTATAATAAAATATATTAATACATTGTTAGCAATTTGAATGAGAACCCTCCTTTTCAAACATTATTTTATAAACTAGGTAGGTAGATAACTAAATAAGTAAAAATACTTTCTCAAACACCATGTTATGTAACAAATAAATAAGTACATTTTATGTAACTAGAAAGGTATTTTAGAAAGGTATTTTATTTGACACACAAACTTCACAAACATCAGAATTTTAGAATAGAATAGAATAGAATAGCTAACACTGATATAAAGTCACTGGACTAAAGCAAATCCCACAAGTGGAAGCATGTAATTCTTGCTTCATCTGTCCACTGTGCCCCAAATTTCCTGTGCACTTCACTGAGACTTATAATTGGGTAACAAAAAAAAAACTCTTGTTAAAAACCTTAGGGAAAGTTATCAAAAAGGGGTGGATATTGTAAGTCAGTCAGTGCTTTCAGAATCCCTTTAGAGGAGCCAAAAACCATCGGAGGGGCTTTATAGGGTATTACACTTCAGAGAGAATCACAATATCTATATCATCAAGTGGTCTGACTCTTCATACTTCATACTGTGCTCTTCATACTCATTTTATTCTTATGTAGCAATCCTTTTGACTATCAGAATGAAGTCTGATTCACTTTGTAGTCAAGAATTGCCTAATTAGACAGGAAGGAGGCCTGTGATGCTCTTTGTAGTACTTGCATGCAGACATGACCTCTAACATGACCTTGATTTTAATAACACATAAAAAGTGTAGGAAAAGCTTGCTTAATAGCTTTAATAACACTTTAATTTCTTCCACTATTGGCTGCCTCTGAATTACTTATGACCCATGGAGTTCATGTTTAACCATGCACAAACCAACTATTCATTCAGTGTATTCAAGGCTCTTAGTGTACAGACCATCAGAAGAGTTACAGATGGCAAGCAATCACCCAGGTGGACAATGAGGCATGCAACCTCACAAAAGCTGTCACCGTAAGAGCAGGTCGACTTTGTGTTATCACATGACTCAGTGCAGACACATATCGCAGTGCTGTACTTCAACACATTTGTTATCTATAGAACTGGGCTCACTCATGCACAGCGTTCTGCAAACCATTCAGGAACTGAGAGAGTAAATGCAGTGAAAGGCTTTGTGGAATTTTGACTTAATATCCTTTAAATACCTTCGGAGAATAACAATCTGGTTTAGTAAGTACATATACATATACTTCTTTAAATGCTGCCATTTAGTTTTCACCAACATATTTCCAGAAAGACTAATAAATGACAGTACCAACGCAGTACCATAAGGTTCAAAATGAAAGCATTATAACCCTTCCTGTTCTTTGTGTCTAATTAAAACCTGATTTATAACAGAGCAGGAGACCTCAGACCATAAGTCCCAGGGTCAGAGGCGGTCAGTGAGACGCCCATCATCAAGGAAGTGACGACCTCACTGATCTGAGAATGACACGTGTAATGGAACAAAGAATTGTGGGATCAGGTGCATTGGCCTGAACTGTACGTGGGATTTTTTTCACCTGCAGCCCATCCTCTCAATTTGGTCCCAGGGCAGCTATTTGCTCACTGGCCTGTTACGCCCAATAGCAGCTGCAGTAATTGGCTATTTCAGGGCCGTGAAGGTTGAGCTAGCAAGGGGAGAAAGGCAAGCAAGCCAGCTGTCAGTAACACAGCCCTCATTTATCAATTACCAGCACCAACACGTGAGTGACATAATCGTGGTCTGGATGTTTGTCAGCGGAAAAGTCACCAAGAAAATCTTGAGCATATACTAAATGAATTTTATATATTATATAAATACAGTATAAACACTGTAAACACCTTTATTTCTGGCCTGGTTTTGCCTGAGTTTTTGGTCTGCTTGAGCAGTTTGTCCCAGCTGTTGTGCATGATAAAACATCCTTGATTTCCAAAAGGCACTAGGCTTTTAAATGTCATTTTCAGCCTTGGTGATAATGCTTCTTTTGTGTGCATCTCTCTCTCTGTGTGTTCAGGACACTAACACATTTTGTTGCTGGTCAGATGATGAAAAGGCAACATTTTATGACTACTCCCAATGACCCAATTATAATACCTAATTATTAGAAGATTAAAGAAAAATACCATCTCAAATAGTCCCCTAATTCAAATATTAGACTCTCAGGAATTAGGGTCTCCAGTGATGCCAAACAGATATATAGCTGCTTTATTATGTAAGATGGTGATTACGGCAGTAAAAAAAACAAATAAAAACAGACAGGAAAGGATCAGGGTGTAAGCATGTTTGAAATTGTTACTTCTTCAACTGGACACATTTGTTAACAACATAGCAGCATCCATTACAGAAGCCTGGCTAAATTATGGAGGTCCGAATTGCAGTGGCAAAATACATTTCAATTACTGTCTCCATTATCTAAAATTGGATTTCTCTGAAACCCACAAACACACCCAGACACATGTATCCAACCACCTAAGTGCACACAAAAACCACAAATGAAAAAAAAACCCTAAATGACTGAAATGTCACCCAGAAGCTCAAAATCATAACTTTGATGTGGAAGTTGGTTGAAATCAAATGATTTGCATAAAGCATTAGCATCTTACAATTCTTTGAAGATCAGCAAGTGTCTTTGGACCACTGTCTGTGTTGTGTTTGATTGTGAAGACTGCTGGTTTTTCTGCTATTCAGGGTTTGAACAAACAAGCTTTGTCCACTGATTATCTGATGGAAAAGGACTGGATCTTGGATAAATCAATTTGGAAAAATACAGACTAGCACCAAAACTGCAAAAGTACATACTAGTGAGTCCACAATTAATGTAACAGGTTTAATTTTTAACAAAAAGCCTTTTAGAATAAAGGAATAACTCATTAGAGGAATAATTCAGCATTGATTCTGTCATCATTCCAAACCTGTATGACGTTTCTAGACTGAAAATTCACCCTAAATCTACTTGGTGTGTTGTGATTTGTGAACAAATCATTTTTCTGAATCACTTCTTTTCAAATAACTAAATCAGGCACTTTTATATCCTTATAAGGAAAAAAAAAAACAATCTTTTCCGACAGTTCAAATACATGTAGATGGATCTATGGATGCATGGATAGACAGACACACAAGGGGTGGATGAGTGGATAGATAGATAGATAGATAGATAGATAGACAGATAGATAGATAGACGGATAGACAGATAGCCAAACCACATATTGATGTGGCTTGGATTTGATCTGCAAATGGTATATATGTTTACCATGCTTACCATGTATATATGATTTATACTGTTAAGACTAAAAATAAATTGCATACACACACACACAAAACATCTGAACAAAGAGTCTAGAATCTTTCTCTTCAGAGAAAAACATCTTGCTGTGGATCCTCAAAGGTGGGCAGTCATTATTTTAGCTACACTAATGGCTCTTGAGTATTTTTGCTTGCTTGCGGTAATTGCAGGTGTGTGCTCATATTTACACAGGAAGGCTCAGTCATGAACCAGTGGACGTAATTGTCCTAGTAACCAAAAGACCATCTCTTCTCTGCTTCAAAATGGATCTGGTGTCTTATTTTTCAGGAGGAATGCAAAAGACAGTTATTTAGACCAAACACAGATGCTTTTCCCTTTCACTATAATTATTTTGTATTGATAAGGGAACACACAGTAAACTCATGTGCACAATGTGACCCTTACAAAAAACATGCTTTTTACATCAATACAACAAAAAGCCATGGTTACTACACTTTTACTATAATACAACGTCTCTAGGTTACGCATGTAACCATGGTTCCTCGAGGGAACGAAACGCTGCGTCGGAAAACGCTACGGGGAACACGTTTAGCGTGAGTAGCGATGAATATCATGTGTAATCTGTTTTATGGAAGAGTGTGACGTCACGGGCGGGGTGACGCAAGCAACCAGGAAGCTATAAAGGCACGTGCCGCGCAGCCGACATCAGCTTCGAGTACCAGCAAGCGCCGGCAGGGGTGCCGGGGGTATGGCATCGAGACACAGCGTCTCGTTCCCTCGAGGAACCATGGTTACACGCGTAACCTAGAGACGTTCCTCTTCGGGAACTCGAGCTGCGTCGGAAAACGCTATGGGGAACGATGTGCCCATGCTGCCAGACTAATAAATCCCTGCCTAGTGTGTATCCAAAGAGCACAGCTTAGGACGAGAAAACTGAAGTGCCTGGAGTGACTGGCATATCTAGGCCATAGAATCTTACAAAGGTTGAGGGCACAGCGTTGCAGATGTCCAGCATCGACACACCTGCTAGGAAGGCCTTGGAGGCTGCCATACCCCGAGTAGAGTTAGCCTTGGCTCCCGACAGTGGGGGAAGACCAGAGGAGTCATAGGTGGCATTGATAATCTCAACTATCCAACGACTAATAATCTACTTAGATGCCGGAAAGCCCCTTTTAGGGGGACAGTAGCATACTAGCAATTGGTCCAATTTTCTCCAAAGGGCAGCTCTGTGGACGTATGCGTCCAGCGCTCAAACTGGACACATACAATTTAGCTTCTCTTGGTCGGGCTCCCGAAAGGGAGGAGGACAGAAGGCCTGCAGCAATACAGGTTGTGGTGTGACAGAGGGAACCTTAGGAACATATCCCGCTCGTGGGTATATGCATGCTTTGGCCATGCTGGGCACAAAGTCAAGATAAGTAGGGGCCACTGAGAGGGCCTGGAGATCTCCGACTCTCCTCAGAGAGGTGATAGCCAACAGAAAGGTAGCTATGAGGGTCAGATGTCTGTCTGATATTTCTTGTATTGGCTCGAATGGACCTTTACAAAGGGCCTCTAACACCAAAACCAAGTCCCACGGGGGAATACGGGACCGTACTGGAGGTCTCAGCCTCAGCACACCGCAGAGGAAACGTGTAACTGGGGGTGTCTTTCCAAAGACTGACCACCGAGAGGGACATGGTAGGTCGCAATGGCCGCCACGTAAACCTTCAGCGCGGAGTGGGTCGACCCTGTAGAGAGCCTGGCTTGTAGAAACTCCAGAACTGTACCAACTGGGCAGTTAGCTGGGTCAAGCTGACGGTCTCTGCACCATGAGGTGAAGAGTTTCCACCTCAGGGCGTACAGTTTCCTCGTTGAGGGAGCTCTGGATCATAGGATGGTCTCAACAACCTCGGTTGAGAAAGCGGATGCTACGGGCTGTGCCCCCTCAGGGGCCACACCCACAGCTTCCACAACTCCGGGCGAGGGTGAATTATCGTGCCCTGCACCTGTGAGAGTAGGTCTATCCTGATCGGTATCTCCCACGGAGACAAATGTGGCCTGCATCGTGGTCGAATCCCACACTACGCCTAGATAGGTGGTTCTCTGGACTGGAGAAAGTACACTCTTCTTGGCGTTCGGTCTCAAACCCAGCTCCCCCATGTGTGCGAGAACGACATCTCGATGTCGAACCGCCATCTGCTCTGACTGAGCTAAAATCAATCAATCATCGATATAATTCAGAATGTGGATGCCCTGCAAACGCAGAGGAACCAGAGCCGCATCTACACATTTCGTGAACGTGCGGGTGAGACTGCAAGGCCGAAGGGAAGTACTCGGTATTGGTAAGCTTCGCCCCTAAAAGCGAACCTCAGAAACTTCCTGTGTTGTGGAAGGATGGAGATGTGGAAGGAACACACAATTTGAAACGCGATCTGGATTCAACTTTCAGATGTCTCGTCTTAGCTTTGCTCTTTGACTATTGCTTACTCTTTGAGGAGCTAATAGTGACAAACAACAATAAATAAGACTGACAAGACAGAATAACATGCACACACAGCACGGCACGTGCCTTTATAGCTTCCTGGTCGCTTACGTCACCGCACCCGTGACATCATACTCTTCCATAAGACAGATTACACATGATATTCAGAGTTGCTCACGCTAAACGCCTTCCCTGTTGCATTTTCCAACGCAGCTCGAGTTCCTGAAGAGGAACCAAAGTTCATTTTTGTTAGGGCATCCCAAGAGTCCAGCAACAATTGATCTTAGACAGAAAGCCATTGCTTTTCTATACAACACCTCCAAGATGGTATGTCTGACAGCTAGTCTTCATTAAAAAGCTCTCTGGATTCCTCCAGAGAACACACAAGAAACTTTAACGGTGCATCTCCTAAATGAAACTGTACAGCTTTAACCACACAAACATTAACTATTAGAATTAAAGGCAGGCAGATCGGAAATCCATTCAACATGCTTGAAACAACACGGAGACTGAACCAAGTCCTACAGTAACATAACATGGGAAGAAAACTGCTGCTAATGTTATCGGATAATTAGCATAGTTAGCTTTAATAACAATAACTACACATTGTTAAATACCAGTTCAAATATTTCTATTATACAGTAAAAGTATGTTTTTGGGACATTTCCATGACATTTTATTACATCTATTTACGTCGGTAGATTTGAATCGCGTGTGTGCACTTTGGATGGGTTAAACGCAGAGCATGAATTCTGAGTATGGGTCACCATGCTTGGCTGCATGTCACATCACTTTCTTCTTTCTTTTAATATACCACTTCATTAAAAGAGTGATAAAACAATATCCTATCCTAAACTCTAACTTTGAACCTGGCTTTATTTAATCTACAGACTTCTGTATTGCATATTTAATTATAAAAGCCATTTGTGAGTTGTAGACAAACTTACTAAGATTAGCTGGATTTGATATACTCAATAAACAGCCATGAAACAAAATAAAATACACTGAAACTATAGAAGGTAATATGACCTTTTCATTCCTCCAGAGATATTTACTCTAATGGAGTGTTATGTTGCCTAAACCAGAGATATCTGATTTCATTAAACACACTGAGGCACTCAGCAATGTCATTTTCATACAAAGCAAACACAGTTTCACTAAGAAAGTGAAGTGTTTACACTGATTAAAGTCTGATGAATGGGAGCAATTCTAACGAGACTGAGTCACTGAGGAAGAACTCATGAGTCATCCTAAAAGGGTATTTTGACCTTGTCATGGTTAGGGGTGTTTGGGATACCGAGGGTGGGATGGACCAGATGTTTTTTGTCAGATCCAGCTTCACCACTAAACCCCAACAGGGTGTTCCTGGGTCAAAGGTCATTGGATAATCCACACACAAAAGATCTGCATATAATCAAGTATATGTGACTGTTGTATGACAGGATAGATGGAATGGGACATGAGCATTTGTTATCTGATAGATATATGTTTTAAAACAAGTCAAGAACATGCAATAAAACATGTATTTTCATGCAATAAAGCATTTTATTAACAGGCCTCCACTACATCTAAAGCTCAACCTTATGAATAAAATCAATTACATTATACACACACTCTATATATCCCCATATATCTCCAACGACTCACAGATAGGCATTATATTAAAGTGCGAGCAGCGCAATGCATCATTGTCTGACATAATTAGACTGACATGGACCTTGTGACCTCCACACAACATTCCCAAATACCAAGAGGTCACCAGGACCTGGTATGTCCTATAGATGCATGCTAATAAAAAGTGTTATGACAAGGTACAGTTGCACTATTTACATCCAGTAGAAAAAAAAAATAGTTTTAATACTTAAATGAGTGTCAAGACGTTGTGTAAAGCTAACTGTCCCTTCTCACCACTTCCTGCCAAAGTCATATCAGCAAACGTCATTAGCATAGCATAATGCATAATAAGCCAATATGCTAAAACATAAACCCAAAGGAGTGGGGCGGCTTGAAGAATGTGTTTAAAGCGAGTGTGGCTCATAGATGGGACAAAGTTCACACAGACCAACAGCATAATCCATCAAATCCTAAATACTTTGGGGAATCTGACACATGCAGGCATTTCAGACATCTATACTCTGACTAAACTATGCTGTTAGTATTATTCATCTACTATTATAGCATTTATTAACATTATGAATGAGTTTTTATTTAAAGATATTTTCATCTTTCATTTTAATTAACGTTTTTAGAAAATTGTATCATTTGTATTAGTTTAAAATCAAATTAAAATGAAATGTATTCGGTTATAAAACATATGCAATGCACTGTCTAAAATAATACAGCAAGCTTTATATTGTCATCAAAATATTTATGGCAGAGATGTAACAAATATTATTTTTGAAGTTTAGAACAGTGATAATTGTCCAGCTGATGTGAAATGTTTTACTATGATTTATATATCAAATAAACCTAGACATCTATATGGTGTAGCATTTGCACTTTTTAGAGCCACGGCCGGTGTTAATGGAAAGTGCTCGAATCACATTCATGTGCAGGGTCTCTTGCTCTCATTTTCTCTGAGTGATTAAGCTCAATTAACTCATCTTATTAAGGTTAATGATCTACTCCACCATTTTCCACTCCAAGTTCTTGGATGAAGGATAGACTAAAGATGACGTTAGTTATCTTCTACCAAAGAGGGAACAAATCTTTTTCTCTCAAATGACTTCTGTATTGTTTATCTTAAATTAGAGAATGTGCTTTAATTACTGGATTTGGTTGTCTCAATTGCTCTTTTATTGCAGAAACGCTGGTGGAATATCTTATCTTTTTTAGTTGTGGCTGGTCATTGTAGATTTATAGGAACTGAAATATTTGCATAATCATTATTGTAGTCAAACTACTTGTACTATTTTTGCAGGATGTATCCAGGGCACAATATGCACTTTTTCAGTATGCACAGAATGAAGGATGAGCTGCTACAATTGCCATAAGGTGCACCAACACTACAGAATTAGAATAGTGCATCCCAAAGTGCAATGCGCTTGACCTTCCATTTCCAGTGCGAGGAATAAACCCGAAACGATTATATCTGCTTGACCCACTGTTTAAACACAATGACAAATATGAAGCCATTTTTATACACAATTGGACCATATTGTGTGAAATGCACCAAGATAAGCTGCAAAAAATTGCAACTGTTTAAAAATGTATTAGTGTTTTATGTGCTCCCTATTATATACAGTTTCTTAAAATATACTAAGGCTGATAAATGAATGAAGAATTAACCACTAAATAATATTATAGCAATATTAGAGTACAGTAAAAACTTAATAATTATTATATTTTTCTTATACTCAGCTTTATTTTACAGTAGAAATTTATTCATATTATATTTAGTAATAATAATAATAATAATAATATATTTTTATAGTAGTAGAAATGCAGTAAACTAGTATTCCTTTCCAAAAATAGGATTGCCCTTAGCAAAATCCACCTATCCCAGCATGCACTTATGCATTCATCTCTATTCCACTGATGATTCCAGCCCGGAAAATCACCTATGCAACCATGAATACTTAAGATGAATATCTAATTCTTTTTGCAGCCTGTGGATAAAAATAAATGTTACAACTTGCAAAACATGAGTTATTGAGGAGCCGTTTAGATTACTCTGCTTTCAAGGGCATCGTTATTCTTCCCACAAGCAGAGCAGGTGTTCCTAAAATGCATCCTGCCTCAGATCCAGAGAGATTTAGGAGTTTTCTCCTTCTTTGTGGAGAAACAGGTGAGAATATCTGATTAATTATAGCCAAGTCCACTGGGAAAATTACATTTTAACACTCATTACCAGTGCATAATGGTGTAGAGGGCAAGTTCTTACTTTGTGCTAACCTCTGAGAATATGGGGTTGCTTATAACGCACAGATTGTGAAGAACGTCTGTAATGACAGATATGAGCCGGAAAATGCTCACAGCGTTTTATAAGCTAACCCTGAACAACATTCATCCCCCTCTATCTTATCCCTGAGGTCCCATCAGTCTTTCCACAGGGGTCGATTTCCTGCTATTTTTGCGTTCGGTTTGAACAGAGAATATCCTTCATAAAGCCTCGCATTATCTCTGGAGACCCCTCTGGAGCTCTCAGTGAAAAATACACACTTTGTTGCCAGACAAAAGAGCAGACGAGAGAGTGTTTCAGAGAGCATTTCTCTCTCTGCTGGGGAGACGGCAGAATGGGGAGGAGATTGTTACCTCCAGCGTAGTCATGCTCACTAAAAAAGAAAGAGAGGGAAAGAGATAGGGGAGAAAGGAAGTGTGTGAGAGAATGAGATTTCCGGGGGCACAATATACCCCCTGAATGTAAAACACTAGCTCATTTCTGCTGATACTACAAAGTATCAGGGGATCGTTCCCCTACAAGGCTTGAAACTACAAGAGAAAGTCAACACAAAAGGCTGGATCTTTCAAGTACATGTAGAAGCATCTATTCGTGTTTCAGCTTTTAGTAACCACAAAAGTTAGTGAGGATATTCATCTCGTGGTAAACAGACACTGAGGTGCAGAGGTAACCATAGCAACCAAAGACTCATGCACTTTTTGTTAGAATCATTATTGGATAGAGCATCGACAAAACATAAATATACTGTCATTGCTTTTCACTTCATTATTTCACCCAAAAGGAGTGTTGTTTACAAAAGTTGTGTCCCTAATGACACACAATGCACTAATACTATGCACTGTATGCTCTACCATCTAGTGTATGAATGGTTATTTTGTCATTCAGCAATTAATAGGATAGGAATGAGAACAAAAATAGTAGTACACATAAGTTTAAAAAACAGTAAACATAAGTTTACATAACTATGATGACTTAAGGGTCCATATTAGGTGAAATATTCAATTTAAATTCAAAATTCAATGTTATATAGGCCTTTTCTCTCACATATTTTAAATATATGAAATATTTCAACAATCTCTGTCACAATGCATTCTGGGATCACCTAATCTGCGAAGGACGCATGCACCAAAATTTACATGGCTTAATTACGTTATATTACTTCATTTTCAAACAAACTCTGTGACAGAAGTGCCTGTGATGTTTAAAATGCTAATTTACCTTCGATCTGAAAAGTCTGGTTAATTAGGAACAAAGTCCTAATTGCAAAAACTGCAAATCGCAAGGCTCTAATCGTCTAATCTACCACATAACCTAATTTAAGCAACTCCAGACGGAGCAGTCAACTGGTGTAAAAGATCTAAACCATTAGTAACAGAATGGACAAACAATTCTGTTTTAATTGAATTTATGTGCTTCAGAGTCACATCACATTCTCCTAATTGAACCCCAGTCAGTCTTTGTCTTCAGAGCGTGCTGTCTGCTTTTAAGAGACAGAGAGCAAAGTCGAAACTAAAGATAATTGTACATCTCTATGTGCAGAATCAGTTTATTCAGAGGGGGGATGTCTTCCCATATGATTAATTAGGCTCTAGTGTGTGTGGATGAAATGGAAACCGATAAGATTCAAATCAAAGTCTTGATCTCCTTGACAGTAAAAGGCAGATATGTTCATATACTGTATATATATATATATATATATATACTGCCTTTAGGAGTCTTATCATCAAGCAAGGAACACAACAGACATGACACACCCAGCCTCGTTATACGGGGATGATGGGATTTACAGGATCTCGCCATAGTGCAGCTTATTAGAGCAGTCCACTATGTGGGCATATTTTAATGTCTTCTGCAGCAGATGAGGTTCAATAAAGGCTGCTTGGTCATTAAAAATGCATCCATCTCAATTAGGTGATGAGTTCGGTGAGTTCCCACACAATATCCATTACATCCACTCAAATCAAGACAAAAGATACTCACACACAGGTGTTCTGCATGTGTGTTTTGGTGAGACAAGGTCTTCCCATACTAACTGATACATGTGTAAAAAGCAATTCTGAGCTCAACAAAGACTATGTAATTATAATGACGGTTGCCAAGTTGCCATAAAGCAAAGTAGAGACTGACCTTTTCCTCTGTATTGTGACGTACAGCCAAATGAAATGGACAATCAAAAAAATGTAGGCCGAGGACTTGGTTCTATCCATTGTTTGTTGACTCAATGGAGGCAGAGGGCCAGTGTCCTATAGAGTTAAGCTCCAACCCTAATTAAACACACCTGAACCAGCTAATCATGGTCTTACTAGGCATACTAGAAACTTTCAGGCTGGAGCTAAAGTTAAAGTTGGAGCTAAACTCTGCAGGACACCGGCCGTCCAGGACCGACTTTGGAGACCCTGGTCTTAATGATTGGAGAAGTGCTGTTTACATCAACAGAAGTCTACCATTTTAGACGAAAGATGTCAAGTTATGACATTTTAGTGAAAAATTTGAGTGAAACATGCAAAAAAAGTTGCATTTAGAAATTTAGACCATTTTCATGTACATATTAAAGTTCTTTCAAAGAACAAAACGTATTCATACAAGTTAAGCTCAATTGACAGCATATTTTAAATAAAATAATGTGAAATTCATTTTTGTCCAGATTTATTATTCAAAAATGTAATTCATACCATCAATGAAAACACATGATAATGTGCATGTTCTTCATTTCTGAATTCAAGTTTATTTTGATATTTTTGAGTCAAGTCACCTTTATTTATATAACGCTTTTAACAATACAGATTGTGACAAAGCAACTGAACAAGTATGAGCATGTACAGCACTCAATACTTAGTTGGGGCTCCTTTTGCCTGAATTACTGCAGCAGTGCGGCGTGGCATGGAGTCGATCAGTCTGTGGCACTGCTCAGGTGTTATGAGAGCCCAGGTTGCTCTGCTAGTGGCCTTCAGCTCTTCTTCATTGTTGGGTCTGGCATATCGCATCTTCCTCTTCACAATACCCCATAGATTTTCTATGGGGTTAAGGTCAGGCGAGTTTGCTGGCCAATTAAGAACAGGGACACCATGGTCCTTAAACCAGGTACTGGAAGCTTTGGCACTGTGTGCAGGTGCCAAGTCCTGTGGAAAAATGAAATCTGCATCTCCATAAAGTTGGTCAGCAGCAGGGAGCATGAAGTGCTCTAAAACTTCCTGGTATTCGGCTGTGTTGACCTTGGACCTCAGAAAACACAGTGGACCAACACCAGCAGATGACATGGCACCGCAAACCATCACTGACTGTGGAAACTTTACACTGGACTTCAAGAAACGTGGATTGTGTGCCTCTCCTTTCTTCCTATAGACTCTGGGACCCTGATATCCAAAGGAAATGCAAAATTTACTTTCATCAGAGCACATAACTTTGGACCACTCAGCAGCAGTCCAGTCCTTTTTGAAGCGAGACGCTTCTGATGCTGTCTGTTGTTCAAGACTCAAGACTTGTTGTTGTGTGGCTCAACACAAGGAATCCGGTATTATTAAAGTGATACATTATATATAGTGCTACTACCCAGCCCCTCCAAATTAATTAAATATACATATAAATATATTTTAATTATACTGTTTAATTAACATTTTGTGATATTAATGAAAAAATATAGTTTCTAATAAAAATATTTATTTGTTTGCAAAATAATGATGAGGATGTGTACATTTTTACAATTATAAATGTCAACACTAGTGTGATAAAATCACTTATTATCCTCGTCTGTGACTGTGCGAGTTTAATGACAGTCTAAACCAGTAAATTGAAATATTTTGTATAAATGATTTAAAATCATCCAGAACTCTTTTTATTTTATTTTTTGGAGGGAAGAGTGTGTGGTAACTCACATAATTGTTGCCTAACTTGTTATAAACCCCAGAACATCCCAGACCCCAAATTACTACACGGGGGGTGTCAGGCACTGTAACACACACCTCAGCTCTTGTGGTGCACCTGGATTCGTGACATCTCCACTGTCAGTCTCCCTCAAAGCTGCTTGCAGACTGTCAGTATTATTATCCAGCTTCCTGTCACTGTAGACAAGTGATGACACTTCCTGAGCATTGAGTTTACAGCACACCCCCTCTCACCTGTCAGTCCCGGTAAAATACTTAATAAAGTAAAATACTGCTGTAGAGAAGACTGCGGCCATTAGTTAACAGTAAATGTTCACACCAAAACACAATTTTGATATTTTTGACAAAATTCTAGTTTAGTAACTTAAACAGGGTTTGAGAAAGAAGTTTTAAAATTTAATTACATCCAAAACTCTCCAAGGAAGAGTTCTACCAAATGTTTTTTTTTTCCTTCATGCAAGTATAAATGAAGGGAAGATATAAATTGACTAAAATAATTTTTATATAGCCTTAATAAAAGAAAATAATAAATGCACTTTTGTGTATGGCTAAGCCACACTGCTCATGCAATACATATCTGAGCCTGTTTGAATCAAAATCTGACCATAGAATACAAAACAGACACCTTTAATGGTTCTGGTCTATTCCCTGTCTTCACAGTCTTACCAGTCTGCATCCCACCTCAAAGGAAATGCAAGGGTTGCGTTTTTGAGAATATCTTTCTGTTCCCGACATGACATGAGCAGGCCTGCTCTGTGCTACACCAGCCTCAGAGATGCATCTGTACTCTCTCACACACACACACACACACACACACACACACACACACACACACACACACACACACACACACACAGGCCATCAGAGAGATTGAGAGGTGTGAGTGTGAAAACCCAGAGTGTTGGTGAAAGGTTACTAGATAAGAGGACAGTGACTGTCTCAACAATGACATACTGCACTCTTTCATTGTGTTTCTCTGTTGCTAAAATTCATCCTTTCTATGGAAAAGGTGTTGATATTAAGGCCAGTACATGCTAAAATAAATGGTCCTATATGAGTATATGAGTATATGTGCTATATGAGTATCTATATAAATACATAGTCCTGAGTCAGAGTCTGCTAAGGGTAACGGTAATGGAACAACAGTTTTAAAAAGTGATTTTTATATATAAATAAATAAGTAAAAAGTAATAAATCCTAAATAATATTAACAATAATATATTTTTATATTACTTTTTGCAGATAAATTGGTCAAACGCCTTGGAAATTTTTGGTTTCCATTTTTTGAGTCGAGAAGATTTTTCCTGGCTCTTTAGGCCAAAATGGGTTTCCACGGTGCTGTGTTTGTGGAAAAAGGGTATAAAGAGCGACGGGAATTTCTGCTATGTGTGACCAAGCAAGTCAAAAATAAAATAAAATAAAATAAAACCATTCTGATGTGCATTAACACACTATTAACTCAATCGCAACAACAACTGGTTATCTGTGCTTGGCTGTTGATGCTTTGGGCTGAATATTATCCGTGGTTCAGAACTCATTTCCGAATTCTGGGTAATCCTAAATTAAGCAGGGAGATGATGGTGTTGATTGCCAGCAGTCTTGCCAAGCTTCTTGAAGGGGTGAAAAATTGTGATAAAGTGGGAAGATCCAGTGGAGGTAAAGGGTCTCGCAGCAGGCGGGTGGGGCTGGCAAACGCTGGCAAAGTGCTGACAAGCCAGAGGAAAGATTTGAAGAGCAATTGCAGACCGAGCACAATAAAAACCTCAATATCATCTCTTAAGGAGGTATGCTTCTATTGTCGGCCGTAAAATGCAATCGATCACCTATGCTGAGCTTAGAGTTACGAGTTAAATGCATTTACACAACACGCTTGGTTCTCCGAATGCTTCATTTTCAGATCTGCCGGTTCATGCATTAGGGGTGAGAAATGCTGTTAGACAATCCTAAATAAGATGTCACAAACAAAAAAAGCAGCATGGGACATGTTGAATTCGAGGCACAGAGGACCACATAGCTCTTCTTGACTGTGCAAACAAGCCAATAAAATCGTCCACACGACCAGCAATTATGCACATATATGACACCCCCCACCAAACAAATAAAACTACAGGGGGTTTGACAGGCACCGTAACGCTTTGGTATGTATTATGAATGACAATCTGCATCAAACCGACCCAGGAGGGTTGTATATGCCATATATGTCCTTACCGAGACCCCTCTGAACCCTGAGATTCAGCGGTCCACTTCTCGAAAATGCTTTCCACTGCACCGCAGGCCCAACCACACACATACAGTGATTTATGAGCATCTGTCGGAGCTAATACGGCCTGTTTTACATGCTCCCTACCAAGTAAAAACAAAGCCAGACTCATCCGCCAGCATTCCCATTTTCTTTTTCTGCCACAATGGTGCTCCTAAATAACAGACAATGCACTTTCCTCTGAAACATTGAATGTATGGAGCACAGCTGCATGACTAATCTGCATAAAATGCATTTGTAGGCAGATACAGGGCTGTCTGGAAGAGAAAAGGCAGACATATTGCATGCTTTACGTTGCAGTTCTTCAGTCTTCCTGGTTAGTCATGTCTCTATAACTACTCTTTATTGGTCAGGCTTCTGAAATGTCATTTAAAAAATGCAGATGAGGTGTTTAATGGTCAATTGCAGAGCTGGGATCCTCAGAAGCAATTCTTCAGAATCCAAAAATGGAAGATAGAAAGAAACGTGTATTGTTTTGTCTATTACTGCTGTATAACTGTACAATGAATGCTGCTAGGCTACTATTACAAATTGTTTGTTTTTCTATTTTAAAGGAATAGTGCACCCCAAAATTAACATTTGCAGAATGAAGGCATTTTAACTTTGAACCATCACTTCTAGCCTAAACAAATTCCTTCCACTTCTGTCCCCTCACAACAAAATGTGTGCACATTTCGCTTCCGATTTAAAAAGATGACTTCATCACGAGCAAGCAATATTTTGGATAGAGGACTTATATTTTTGCCAGAAGCATTGGTTTAAAGTTGAAATGTCTTGATGAATTTGTTGGTTACAAACACACAGCTTTTTATGTTATTGTGATGTTTAAGTCAGCTGTTTGAACTCACATTCTGACGGCACCCATTCACTGCAGAGGATGCATTGGGGAGCAAGTTGTACTGTAATTCAAAATTTCTCCAAATCTGTTCAGATGAAGAAACAAACACTTTAATATTTTGGATGGCTTCATAGTCAGTACATTTTCAGCAATTTTTCATTTTTGGGTGAACTATTTCCTCTACTCCTAGGATAAAAGCATTGGTAAAATGCATACATGTATATTCTGAGATGTGGAGACAGGAAGAAAAAAAAATGGAGTTCATATTAAGATCAATGACTCTGGAATCATGGCAAACCAGTTAGAGAAATGTTAAAGATCTAATCTGAAACTCACTCGTTATAGATCACGTGGGTCTTATGATCATAGGATAAAAAATATATAAAAAAATCAATCAAAAGTATCTGTTTTTATCTGCATTCTGAATCCTGTCTAACATCTAAGATATAAAGAGATCTCATTTGTCATTTCTCTCTCTGAAAACAAACAATTCATAATAAACACCCACTAAACTACACCAGCTATCTGGTATTGAATTAACACTGTATTACAACATTATATATGCCATTATATTCAAAACATGCCTCCACAAACACAGTAAAAAAACAAACAAAAAAAAAAACAGAATCCATCACACCTTACAGGATTTGTATAAATCTCTGGTCTATATGTCACTGCCAGTGCTGCTTCATTAAGAGCCCTAATGATAATGTTAATTAGGGGTTTCTCAGCCACAATCACCAGTCAAATATATGCATCAGACAATAAGGAACGAGGGAAGATACATATTATGTACCATGAAGTGTTTACAGTCCACATACAAGCGACACAGACATTAATGCAACTCTGTCATGCATATTGACACTATTCTATAATTCATTTGCAAAGAATATTACAGTAATCTCCACAATTTCAGGCAAAATATGACCCAATTTTAAATGAATCTGCATAATTATTTCTATGTACTATACAACGTATAAGCATACTATATAATTCCAAATATGATATTACCTTAAAAGGTATTCATGTAAGTGCATACTATAGAAAAAGGTAAATAAAACACCCACAGTACTTGAAATAGTAACTGAATAGGATTCACTGGTCTGCAATAGTTCTTCAGTTAACGTTATGCTGACATCTACTGGATGGCAGCAATTTGGATGTTGTTTCAACAATTAGCAGATGTAAACCGTTTTTAAAAATGTGATGGCAAAAAAATTTATAAATAAAAAAACTCACTAATTTCTCTTCCAACGTTGAGATTTTATGGACTTGACAGGTGTGATTGTTTGTCTAGTTTAGTTTAACTACATTTATCTGAAAAGAAGAGGCAAGTAACACACGTGCACCACGCTTTGTTTTTGGCGTCATCCAAAAGCCCGTTTAACCACTGGTGCCCTCTAGATGACGTTCATTAAAACAATTTATAATATTTTAAAAGATTATAAAATAATAATTTATAATTAAAGTCTGATAACTTTAAGAGATTAGTGTTTTTGTACAAAATAAATTACACGCATTCATTCCCCAAAAGTGAATTCTTAAGACCTTTGCTAACAAGTTACTAAATACGGACTACAACTACCACAAGGATGTGAGTTTATGTGCCTGACCAAGCGTGCCGCACAAGCCCTGAAAAGTGAAGCCAAAACGTCTCGATCGCCCCCTGGTGAGTGGTCCTAGTATAGGTCATAAACCCCGCCTCCCCATGTTATTCAATGGGACGCGAGACCAACTAAACAATTAAATTACCCTTCAAATATCTTTTTTCCGAAGCTGTTTTTTGTCATTTACTGTAGTTTGTATCACGCTAATGTAAATTCAAGTGTTCGTTTTTAAAATAAGTTGTTTTTTAGATAGTTATTTAATGCTCTAAAAACGATGGTGTGACTTCGTGATTGACAGCTGTGATTGACAGCTGTCTGAGCCGAGGAGGCACTGAAGCGTCAACAGGCTTTTTTCATGATCTTCGGAGGATTGAGGAGATTGTATTTACCTTATTTTAATGAGATTGGAGTGGAACGGAGCAGACAGAGTTCACAGGAGCAAGACTCCACTTCCAAAACAGTGCAGATTACGGTATGTGCATTCTGCGAAGGAGAGTGAGGGCGGGGCGGGGCCGTTGATTTCGCGGCTTTAAGGCTTTACTTCCTGCTTGCTACTGCGCATAGCTACTGCGCAGAACTGGTCCCTAGATCGCTATCTGCGCAGGCGCAAGTCCAAGATGTCACTGACACTGGCCGCTTCAGTTTTGACCAATGGAAGAGAGCGAAGGCGAGTCGTCCATCTTTTTTTACAGTCTATGTGCCTGACGCATCAGACATCGGGTTGTAGTCCATTTACAGCAACTTACAAATTTAACCTAAACTGAAATTGGTTGGCGTTTATATATATATATATAAACTTAGCTTATCAATTTTAACAAATAACATTAGATGTGTTTAAAACTAGATTTTAATGCAAGTTCAATTTTATGTTACAAAATAATCTGTAAAAGCCAGAGAGTACCATATTCCAAGTTGCATATAAAATTTTTGTAAGTACATCAACATAATTCAAACGTTCTTTTATTTTAGGTAGAAACTTTAATGGCAGGATTTCCAAAATACTGGTAACTGGTAGTTTAAATCTTTCTACTATGAAAAACTTACAGTAGCTAGAATTAGAAGACAAGAGAAGCACTTTGTTTAGTGATGTTTTCAATGTTTATTGATACACAAATGAAAATATCAATGTAGTAAAATACTTGTAGCAAAATACTAGGAATATATAAGACATGTAAAAAATCAAACACGGTCACAAAAATAGATTTGTTAACACTGTCAAATGGAAATTAAATATGTGGACAAGCAAGTAAACACTGAAGATGAAACATGTAAGCAATAATCTAGAGCAGCTGTTGACGTAAAAAAACGTCTCTAGGTTACGTATGTAACCCTAGTTCCTCGAGGGAACGAGACGCTGCGTCGAAGCGCTTTGGGGAACGCGTTCAGCGTACGCGACTCTGAATATCGTGTGTAATCAGTCCAATGGAAGGGCGTGACGTCACCGACGTGGTGACGTAAGCGACCAGGAAGCTATAAAAGCACGTGCCACGCAGCTGGCGTCAGCTTCGAGTACCAGCAAGCGCCGGCACGGGTGCCGGGGGTATGGCTCCGAGACGCAGCGTCTCGTTCCCTCGAGGAACTAGGGTTACATACGTAACCTAGAGACGTTCCTCTTCAGGAACTCGAGCTGCGTCGAAGCGCTTTGGGGAACGAGTCCTAACGCCGCCAGACTACCAAACCCCTGCCTGGTGTGTATCCGAAGAGCACAGCTCAGGACAGGAGGACAGAAGCGCCTGGAGTGACTGGCATATCTAGGCCATAGAACCTAACAAATGTAGAGGGCGTGGACCACCCCGCAGCGTTGCAGATGTCCAGCATGGATACACCTGCTAAGAAGGCCTTAGAGGCCGCCATACCCCGAGTAGAGTGAGCCTTGGCTCCCGACAGCGGGGGACGACCAGAGGACTCATAGGTGACGTTGATAGCCTCGACTATCCAACGACTAATAGTCTGCTTAGAAGCAGGAGAACCCCTCTTGGGGGGACCGTAGCACACAAGCAATTGGTCAGTTTTTCTCCACAGGGCAGCTCTGTGGACGTATGCGTCCAGTGCTCGAACCGGACACATACAGTTTAGCTTCGCCTGGTCGGGCTCCCGAAAGGGAGGAGGACAGAAGGCCTGCAGCACTACAGGTCGTGGTGTAACAGAGGGAACCTTGGGAACATATCCCGCTCGAGGGTATATGAACGCTTTAGTCATGCCTGGTGCAAACTCAAGATAAGAAGGGGCCATCGAGAGGGCCTGAAGATCTCCTACTCTCCGCAGAGAGGTAATAGCCAACAGAAAAGAGGTTTTAAGTGTGAGATGTCTGTCTGAGATATCTTGAATAGGTTCAAACGGGGGTTTGCACATAGCCTCTAACACCAGAACCAAGTCCCACGGGGGAATACGGGACCGTACTGGAGGTCTCAGCCTCAGTGCACCGCGGAGGAAACGTGTAACTAGGGGGTGTCTTCCCAAAGACTGACCGTCGAGAAGGGTGTGGTAGGCCGCAATGGCCGCCACGTAGACCTTCAGAGTAGAGTGGGTCAACCCTGCAGAGAGCCTAGCCTGTAGAAACTCCAGAACTGTACCAACTGGGCAGTTTGCTGGGTCTAGCTGGCGGTCTCTGCACCATGAAGTGAAAAGCTTCCACTTCAGGGCGTACAGTTTCCTCGTAGAGGGAGCTCTGGATTGGAGTAGGGTCTCCACAACCTCAGTTGAGAGACCAGCTGCTACCAGTTGTGCCCCCTCAGGGGCCACACCCACAGCTTCCACAACTCCGGGCGAGGGTGAATTATCGTGCCCTGCGCCTGTGAGAGTAGGTCTGTCCTGATCGGTATCTCCCACGGAGAGCCGTCGAGGAGCGAGACTAGATCTGAGAACCATACTCGGCCCGGCCAGAACGGGGCTACTAATAACAGACGGACCCCGTCCCGGCGTACTCTCGCCAGAACTCCCGGAAGCAGAGCGATAGGGGGAAAGGCGTACAGACGAAGCCTCGGCCAGGTCTGTACCATAGCGTCCAGTCCCAGAGGAGCTGGATGAACTAGAGAGAACCAGAGGGGACATTGTGACGTCTCCTGAGTCGCAAAAAGGTCTACTTGAGCCCTGCCAAACACTCTCCATATCTGATCTACCACCCGTGGGTGAAGTCTCCATTCCCCGGGCCTCGGCCCCTGCCTCGACAGTATGTCTGCTCCCATATTTAACTTCCCAGGAATATATACTGCTCTTAATGAGAGGAGTTTGTTCTGGGACCACACCAGGATCTGGTGCGCCAGCTTGTACAAAGGGCGCGAACGCAGACCGCCCTGGTGGTTGATGTAAGAGACCACTGATGTGTTGTCGGTGCGCACCAACACATGGTGACCTCTCAGGTCTGGGAGGACGTGCTTCAGTGCACGATAAACTGCTAGCATTTCTAGACAATTGATATGCCACGTTAGATGGCGATCGCTCCACAGACCACGGGCAGGGTGGCCACTCATGACCGCACCCCAGCCGGTGAGGGACGCGTCCGTCGCTAGTGTCACACGGCGACAAGGAGCTCCCAGCACCGGGCCCTGATTCAAGAACCAATGTTTCTTCCACATGTCTAAGGCACGGAGGCAGCGCCGCGTGACCTTGATAGTGCGAAGCGGATTGCCCTTGGTCTTGAGCCACCACTGTAGGGGTCTCATGTACAGCAGGCCAAGAGGTATCACGTTGGACGCAGCTGCCATCAGACCCAACAATCTCTGAAATTGTTTGACAGTGAGTGACTGGCCTTCTCTGACTCTCTTGACTGAGATGAGGATCGACTCGATACGAGCAGGGGACAATCGTGCCTGCATCGCGGTCGAATCCCATACTACGCCTAGATAGGTGGTTCTCTGAGCCGGAGAAAGTACACTCTTCTTGGCGTTCAGTCTCAAACCCAGCTCCCCCATATGTGCGAGAACGACATCTCGATGTCGAACCGCAATCTGCTCTGACTGAGCTAAAATCAACCAATCGTCGATATAATTGAGAATGCGGATGCCCTGCGTGCGCAGGGGGGCCAGAGCCGCATCTACACACTTTGTGAACGTGCGGGGTGAGAGTGCGAGGCCAAAGGGAAGTACTCGATATTGGTAGGCTTCGCCCCCGAAAGCGAACCTCAGAAACTTCCTGTGTTGAGGAAGGATGGAGATATGAAAATATGCGTCTTTGAGATCTATCGTGACAAACCAGTCCTCGGACCTGATCTGAGCTACAACATGCTTGATTGTGAGCATTCTGAACTTAAGTCTCATAACTGAACGATTTAAGACCCTCAAGTCTATAATCGGACGCAGCCCCCCCATCTTTCTTTGGAACTATGAAATACCGGCTGTAAAATCCGGACTCCCTGTCCTGAGGAGGGACCACCTCGATGGCCCCCTTCTCTAATAGGGTTTCCACTTCCTGTTCCATAACCAGACCCTGCCCGGGGCCCACTATCGTGTGAACGACCCCGTTGAATATAGGCGGCACGGAGCCGAACTGAATGCGGTAGCCTTTTTCTACTATATGCAGGACCCAACGAGATACATTTGGCAGTAGTTTCCACGCTGCTTAATAATCTACTAAGGGAATCAGTCTCTCGAGACTGACCTCTGGTGTAAGAGACCCCCGCAGGGGCGGCGAGCGTCCCAGCCCCGCTACGCGCACGGGCGGAGGATACTGAGAACGATGCTCGCCCGGGGCCGCTGCGCCCTGGAGCACTGGCAGGGTTGGCAGAACGACCCCTAGAGGGCACTGAGGTGGGACGGGCACCGTGGACTGCGGCGTGTACCGTTCTACCCCAGCAGAGGCTGCCCTCTGAAACCCCGGGCCATTGGCGTCAGGGTTTCTTGGCCGAGGACTTCTTAGCTTCGATAACCGCCCTTAAATCTAATTTGGGCTTAGAAGACCTCGGCCTAGAGCGTCGCTGAGACTCTCGTTCCCGACGCGGAGGAGCACGAGAGGCGACGCTCTGTTTCTGGGCCTCGCGGTGTGAGGAGCTAGGGTGCGGCTGGGGCATCTCCTTCCCAGATGCCCCGAGGGAGCGACGAGGGAGGAACTTATGGAACGCCGCCGCCTGTTTGCGGGCCTCCTGGAACCTGTCGACGACAGAATTAACTGCGTCGCCGAACAGGCCAGTCGGCTGGATCGGGGCGTCCATGAGGCAGACCCTGTCCCGTTCTTTCATATCGGACAGGGTCAACCATAAGTGCCTCTCCGCGGCCACCATAGCTGCCATGGACCGCCCAATCGCTCGGGCGGTCTCCTTGGTGGCGCGGAGGGAGAGATCAGCGGTCCTTCTTAATTCAGAAATATCATGGGACTTGATCTCCTCTCCCTCATCTAGCTCCTTGAGCAGGTCGGCCTGGTACGCCTGTAACACCGCCATGGTGTGCAGACACGCACCAGCCTGACCTGCAGCCGCATACCCTTTGCCCACCAAAGCCAAAGTTGTTCTTAGTGGCTTTGAGGGCAATGCCGGGGCCTTCAGAGACGATGCCGCGCCAGGGGACAGATAGCTCGCAAGCGTCTGTTCCACCCGGGGCATCGCTCTATAACCGTGCTCTCCCATCCCCACTACATTTCCGTAGTAATCAGACGAGGGGATGTAGAGGCGGGCCGAGAATGGACGTCTCCACGACCTGGCGATCTCATCATGCAGGTCGGGAAAAAATGGAAGGCCCCGGCTGGGAGGTGGCTGACTCGCGCGCAGGAAGCGTTCATCCAGCTTGCTTCTCTGCGGTTCGGTAGACTTTTCGGCGGGCCAATCGATACTTAATCTTATTTATTATATTTGTATTTATATTAATACAAATTTTAAATGGTAATAATATTTCACAATATTAGTGTTTTTAAGTTTATTTTATATCAAATAAATACAGCCTAGGAGAGCATGTCAGAGATTTCTTTAAAAAAAAAAATCTTACCAATCACAAATTATGATATGATATAATATAATAGAATGTTTTTATAATTAATTATTATAAGCCATTTTTAACAAAACCTAAACCAGAGTATCTGACTTTTAAACTTTTTTTTTTAGAGTTTGTTTTACCTTAAACATAGAGCCACTGTCAATACCAGTCCATCCCTTTAACATTGAGCGTCTCGCACTCGTAGCTCCCTTCATCCTCGTACTGAACGTTAATCAGGTGCAGTAAAGCTCCATTCATGCTGACCTCATAGTTGGGCAGGAGATCAGCGTCTAACTTCCTCCGGCGGATGTGTGGGAGCGGACTGAAAGGTAAAATTGAGCTTATACTGTATGGTTGAAAACAACAACAAATCTAATACTATTAAGTAAATGACTATGAATCACTAACAAAATAGTACAGTTGTGTTTTGATGTAATGTTCCAGAAATAAAATAAAACACAATTTACATAAGGATATTAAAAAAAAAAAAAAAAAAAAATAAGCATCAAGATTAACAAGAAATTAAACAGAATACCAAGTAAAATATAAGTGACTCACCTTGTATCCCTCCACATATGACTAATTCCAGTAGTTATAGATGTGATCCCAATATAGATAGAGCCATTTGCGACTAAAGCTGACATATTTGTAGACTCTCAAATGGCGACTTGGGGCTGGAAAGATAATACACATATATTAACAGTGCATTTAAGATACTTCAAGCCTCTCATTTCAAATGCGAGGTCTGTATAAACCTATAATCTTGGCATGTTATCTATAGAAGTGCAAATCTCTTACATGGTCTCCTGGTGAACATTTCACAGTGCTCGCTGGGTGGGCCGAGCCCAGCTCTGTTGAATGCTCGTACCTCTATGAGGTAGTGGGAGTCAGGCCTCATGTTCTCCAGGCGTGTTTGGTTAATTGTTCTATGCACAAGGACTCGAGAGGCGGCAGCCTCATTATCATCGTACTTCCTCCAGTAACGAATCTGGACACCAAATGAAGGGACATGAGGATCAAAATTCATTATTATTCCTTCCTATTTCACTCAGTACTCACCTGGTATCCATCGACCCAGTTTGGCGGTGCCTGGTAGACTGGTAACCACCAGACTAAAGCTTCTGTAGCAGTGACCTGGCGGGCGTAGACGTCTAATGGAGTTTCAGTCGGTGCTAGGAGAGATATTACAGATTTTTGTCAAAAAATGCCTTTTCTCAATTAAGAGCAAATAAAAATAAATATATAATTAAATGTATTAATTAGTGATGAATTAAAATAATCATTAGTTAAATAAGGTTCCAGTTAAATTAAATTAAATTAAATTAAATTAAATTAAATTAAATTAAATTAAATTAAATTAAATTAAATTAAATTAAATTAAATTAAATTAAATTAAATTAAATAAAAAAAAAAAAAACAGAATCCATCACACCTTACAGGATTTGTATAAATCTCTGGTCTATATGTCACTGCCAGTGCTGCTTCATTAAGAGCCCTAATGATAATGTTAATTAGCCACAATCACCAGTCAAATATATGCATCAGACAATAAGGAACGAGGGAAGATACATATTATGTACCATGAAGTGTTTTAAGAAATTAAATTAAATTAAATTAAATTAAATTAAATTAAATTAAATTAAATTAAATTAAATTAGATTAGATTAGATTAAATTAAATTAAATTAAATTAAATTAAATTAAATTAAATTAAATTAAATTAAATTAAATTAAATTAATAAATTGTCTGACTGGTGATAGTGATTTACCTGTAAGTAAATGCATGCATTTAAGTTCGACTGACTAACCTTGAAGAGTCGGTCAGCAGCTCTGAGCCTCGTTTCCAGATGAACCTGGGTTTAGGAGCAGCGCGGGGTTGGCACTCTATAACCACACGTCCATTTCCAGCCCCAAGCAGATCCTTCTTCACCAGATTATAAATGAATGTTGGTGCACAGGCTGTGAAGAGACCATTGTAGACACTCAACCTTCAAAAATAATGATGTACCTTTTTGAAGACACTCCTAGAACGTATATACTTTACAGGCTTAGAGAAGTATTTAAAAGCTCACAGACAACCTGAAGCTCCGCGCTGGCATAGATGGTCCCCCAATCATTCTCAGCAATACACTGATACATGCCCGAATCCTCAAACGTGAGACTGGAGAACTTCAGCTCCCCTTTGCCATACTAAAGAGGAAAAATGCAACAGAACACATATGAGTACTTGAAATAAAATAATCTGAGGTTCTCATATGGGTTCTCTTCCTCAACAAATAAAACAGTGTATTAACCGAATAGCCATCCTTCAGCCAGCGTTTCCATGGTAAAGGCTTCCCCATGGCAACACACCTGAGAGTGAGTTCGCTACCAACATCTTTCTACGTGTCATTGATGTGCTCCGCCCACTCTGGAGCACCTGAGGAGACAATCACATGCACACAATCGCTGCGTTTCAAATCCTGTACTGTCTTGAGTCGGTACTACATGTGCATTTGAACTGACTGTTAAACAAGTATGTCCTGTGGCCTCATGGGATAGTAAAGTATCCATCTTATGCACAATGCAGAATTTCAGGTATTTCACCTGGGTACTTTTTGCCTACAGTTTTTTTCTTAAATACTATGAATTAGGCTTACTACTCTTTTAGTGTTAAATATTTTTGCATAATATATAGTAGGGAAGTATTTGATTTTGGATGCAGCATTTTTTAAGAAAATTATCGTTTTATTTAGCAAGGATGCATTAAATCAATCAAAAGTGACATGGAAGATATTTATAATGTTACAAAAGATCAAATAAATACTGTTCTTTTGAACTTTCAAGCCATCAAAGAATCTTTAAAAAATGGATCACGGTTTCCACAAAAATGTAAAGCAGCTTAACCATTTTCAACATTAATAATACTAAGAAGGCTAAGTTTTTGAGCACCAAATCAGCATGTTGGAATCATTTCTGATGGATCATGGGAGACTAAAAACAATTGAGTAACGGCTGCTAAAAATTCAATTTTACCATCAAGAATAAATTTCGATTTAAAATATATTAATACAAATTTTAAATGGTAATAATATTTCACAATATTAGTGTTTTTAAGTTTATTTTATATCAAATAAATACAGCCTAGGAGAGCATGTCAGAGATTTCTTTAAAAAAAAAAATCTTACCAATCACAAATTATGATATGATATAATATAATAGAATGTTTTTATAATTAATTATTATAAGCCATTTTTAACAAAACCTAAACCAGAGTATCTGACTTTTAAACTTTTTTTTTTAGAGTTTGTTTTACCTTAAACATAGAGCCACTGTCAATACCAGTCCATCCCTTTAACATTGAGCGTCTCGCACTCGTAGCTCCCTTCATCCTCGTACTGAACGTTAATCAGGTGCAGTAAAGCTCCATTCATGCTGACCTCATAGTTGGGCAGGAGATCAGCGTCTAACTTCCTCCGGCGGATGTGTGGGAGCGGACTGAAAGGTAAAATTGAGCTTATACTGTATGGTTGAAAACAACAACAAATCTAATACTATTAAGTAAATGACTATGAATCACTAACAAAATAGTACAGTTGTGTTTCTACGTTTAATGGACATGTACCATGATTATACCCTCATATTCTCTGAAATACTTCAGGGTAGCCTGTAAAGATTATGGTAAATGAATAGTGTATTCATTCAGTACCATTGTATTTTGTTTATCAAAGTACCATGGCATCAGTACCATGGACAGCAACTGCATTTGTTGACTCACTTTCCAAGGGCAAAGCACTCCAGAGTGATGTTCTGATGCACCAAAGCATAACTCTTGGGAAATTTCACACCGATAGCAGGATACCGCTTCACCGCCTCTGAGCAAAGGGCAGAGAAGAAAAGCTAGGTCATTACTGTAATTGACCTTTAAAAACAACAGTGGTCTCAGAAAGGCAATTAATGCGCAAAAATATTGCTATTATGGGTAATATTACAGTGCTCACTCTCTATTTGTGGAATCAGAGAAATTGGCATGCTGAAAACACTCTTGCCGATGGTGGGGCTTGACACGAAATAAGAATAATTCCCAACATCAGACGCCTCGACCTTAGCGATGTACAGATTGCCAGTGGTCTGTGACACGAAACGCCTCTGGTCTGGTATGATGAAGTTGGGGAAGTCGTTGTAGATCCAGTGGAACATCACCTCACCTGAGAGACAAACCAACAATTGACAGAAATCAGATTTCGGTTGCTGGAAGGAAAGTGGAAATGTGCATTAAAGCACTTTCTTTTACTATGTACCTCTATGATTGTTGGTTATCATGCACTCTGAGAAAAAAAGGTATAAAAGCTGTCACTGGGACAGTACCCTTTCAAAACAAACACCTTTGCACCTTATTTAACCTAAATATGTACCTTAAAGGTACACAATTGTATCTAAATTACTACACATTCATACATAAATAGCACATATTAGTACCTTTAAGGTGACAGCTTTTTGTATCTTTTTTTTCTGAGAGTGTTGTATTTGTTAAAATAACTTGATAACACTTTACAATAAGTTTAATTAGTTAACACTGGTTAATGCATTGACTAACATTGTACTGTATAACACGTGTAGCAATATTTATTCATCTTTATTTTCATAAGTCAATAAAAATACAACTCTTCATTGTTAGTACATGTTAGCTCAGGTTCATTAAATTATATTAACAGATACAACTTTTGATTTCCATAATGTATCAGTAAATGCTTGTTATTTTATGCTAACTAATATAGTTAATTAATGTTAATAAATGGAACCTTATTTTAAAGAAATTCAAAGAATTCTCTCAAATATTATTTGTTATTAAATATTGTGCTAATATCATTATTATTATTATACCTTACCAGGTTATTTTAAGTGCCACTGAATCCGATTTTTATGAAAAGGTTACTCTAGAAACTGAACATTTTTATTTAGATTTGCTCACTTTGTTGAATATTATGTCACAAAGTTGTATTATTTAAAATTATTTAAATTAATTTATATTATTACATTTTAATGTACATTTTACTTTACCAGCATATCATATAGAAAGTTTTTTTTTTTCTGCTTTTTATCATGGTGCCACAAAAAAGGTTGTATGAATATACTATGGCACTGCTAATCAGAGATTTTAAAACAAAACACTTAAGTATTAGTATCACTTTGTTAAACTGTGTTTTCCTTGGGGATGTGATCATGTCTGGTTTGTGAGGTGATCATGTCTTACTTGGATAGCGAGAGGGAGGAGAACACAGCAGTACTGCTCCCTGTCCCTCCTTTACATGCACGCTCTCTCTCATCTGTAGAGAACTGGTTTAAGTCTACAGTCCGAAAAAGAAAGAGAAAAATGAAACAACTGAGGACAGAATATGACCAAACAGATATCTGGAAACAATCTAGTCTTTACAAATATAAGAAGTCCTACTGTATCTGTCACATACATCCAAATTTGACAGTGGCCTCTTTGCTGATGACAGTGCCGTACACGTTCTTAGCCACACACACATATTTCCCAGCATGCTTGCTCTTGTCTGGGTTGGCGATGACCAGGTTTCCTCCCACCAGGCTATAGTGCTCATCAGGTTGTTCCATCAGTTTATTCCCAGTTGTTTAACCACCATCTGTGAAATACAGGCTTTTATTAATGACCTTCTGGTTTTCTCATAGATTCTTGCAAGTGCAAAGGATTTGCTAAACACCTCCCTGCAATTCCCAGTAAAGACAGAGGTAACGACAAACAATGCACAGGATCAGAAGCGGAAAAAATTACTTGATAATGGCCGGAGGGTTGGCCCGTGCCCTGCAGTTCATGGAGATTTTGTTCTATGGTGAATCCTCCGCATACACTGTGTCCAAGGGCTCCTCCTCAAATATGGACCCAAAGCCTATGGCCTCCTCTGATGGACATTAAATGAGCCAGCATTATATTCAATTTACAGAAAACTACCCAACTAACAACCCAATAATTCAAATATGGTAATACATACTGAGGTGAAAAGCATCAATACTTCATTCTGTGTAATTACTTGTAGGTGACAGTTAAATACTTACTGTCAAAAATTCTGGGTTCAAAGATCCTGGGTTTAATTGCAGCTGGAAAATTAAAGAACAACTTTTATTTAACTCGATTTACTTGGACAGTAATTTTTATTGTGTGTTTTAGGAAAATACATCATATAGACATAATTTTTACAGGTTCACATTGAACATTAACTTGGTATTAACTAAAATAATTCACACAAACATATACACATCATTTAAAGAAATAGTTCACCCACAAACGAAAATGTGCTTAATATTTACTCACCCTCAGGCTATCCAAGATATAGATGAGTTTGTTTGTTCTTCAGAACAGATTTGGAGAAATGTAGCAATACATCACTTACTCAGCAATGGATCCTCTGCAGTGAATGGGTGCCGTCAGAATGAGACTTAAAACAGATGATAAAAACATCACAATTCACTAGTAATCCACACCACTCCAGTTTATCAGTGAATGTCTTCTGAAGCGAAAAGCTGTTTGTAAGAAACAAATCCATCATTACATAGTTTTAAATTTAAACCATTGCTCCTTCAAAATACAAGTCCATAATCCATAATAATGCTTTTCCAATGAAAAAGTGCATTCCCTGTTGTCCTCTCACATCACAATCCACGGACATATTTGTTCGGAACTGTTTTGGCTTGATCTGTGTATATTTCTCTCCTGATTCAGACAACAATGGATAATAAAGCAATATTATAGATAGAGGAATTATATTTTAGTTGAAAACAACAATTTGAAATGAAAGTCCTAATGAAGGATCTGTTTAGTATAAACACACAGCTTTTTGCTTCACAGAATGTTATTTGATCATCATGATATGGATTATTGTGATTTGGATAATTATTATTTTTATCAGCTGTTTGGACTCTCATTCTGATGGCACCCATTCACTGCAGAGCATCCATTGGTGAGCAAGTGATGTAATGCTACATTTCTCCAAATCTTTTTCAATGAATAAACAAACTGATCTACATCTTGGATGGCTTGAGGGAGAGTACATTTTCATCATGTTTCATTTTGGGACGAACTATTCTTTTAAACATAATTTTGTATGATTATTATGGGGACCAATGGCTGCACCCAGATTTGGTATGTGGGAGTTTCCTAACTTTTTAGAGTTCACAAACTTTATATAGTACATTTAATATAATTTTCTACCCTTGAAGACGCTCCTGGAAAAAAAAAGAATTCAGCTACACTTGGGATAATTTTGAACATAAAATGTAGTTAAATAAACACACACACACATTCAGTTCCTCACCAGCCAATAAGAAGAAGTAAGACAGAACACACAGAAGGATGGCTGGGGTCACCATCTTGATCTAACAGTTAAAAACCAAGCCTGAGAAAGAAAAAAAGAGAAAGAGTGTGTGTGTGGGTGGTTGAAATGTTTTTTTTTTTAGCTGCAGTGTTATAGCTACTGAAAGCTGCATTGTCTCACTCTGATGTGCAGACTGTAGCAGATTGTGTCCGAATTGAAAACAGCAACAATTAATCACATCCTACCAATGTTAAAAGTGAATCAGCATTCCACACCTTCATGAGCATGTTTACACCCACAAGTTCCACCATTACTGCAAATGTAACGTGTAAGGAAAAGTAAATCTTATCATAAACACATGCATGCATACTCACACAATTGCTTTATAAATACAATCTTTGCTAACACATTCAGCATCTCTTCTTTGCAGCCACTGCACTTTCATACACGGTGAGAAAGGACAGATGGTGAACATCTGCAACCTAATCCATTCATCATACATCTCAAGAACATGTTTGGCCATCCATCTATCTAAACAATTGTATTTGCAGCAAGTTATGCATGTGGTAATTGAATGCATGGAATTTTCACCAATCTCTTATAATCTCATTGCATCCTCTGATCTGCTTTATCTCTTGTCCTGCACATTCGGATTTAGGTCACTGCATGTCTATTGTAAACTCATACTAAGGGAGTGGCAGTAAAAATCTACCATCTGATCTAAATGATCTTACACACTGAAATCCATGGATTTATATTTCCATTTAACAGAGCAATAAAAATCATAGCTGAATTTCCCTGTCCTTTTTTCTTATTTGTTTGAAATAGGCTATTATAATTACATCTTGGAGTGATCATAACATATTAAGTGTATTTTCAAGCACTAAGAAGTCATTGATGATAACTCGTTAGCGCAGCCCTCCGACAAAACACTGGCATTACAATCTCTATCCTCTGTTGCCAGGAAATCGAGGACTAACTTCTGTCCCGTTTCAACTTTAGGCAAGTAAATATCATATAATTAACTCGCATCTCAACTTGTTTCAGCATAACAATTAGCAAATTTATTGATATGTTAAAAATTCCTTATATAACCTTTGTAGTTTGTATGAATTCCCAGTTATTAATTGTATTTTTTAAATAATACCTGTCATATATATTTTATTTATTTATTTTATGTATTTATTATTATTATTATTATTTTAGATATATGTAAAGGAATTACATCAGCAATGTCAGCACTCATCCACCCGGTTCTTCTGCGTTGCGGTATTCCCAAACTGCGCGGAACACCTTCATCCGAACTTTAGCATGCAGAATAAACTCCTGAAGGTCATAGACAGATCATATTCTCACCAGAAACCCGCGAAGCTTCACGTATTACCATATCAGCAGCAAACTTACCGGAAGAATGCGTTTAATCCTTCGTCAAACCCACAGACCTGGATCAGAACCACCGCGTCGTCCCGCAGCAGCGCGGAGACAGACGCACGGCCCGCGCGGCACCAGCCTGCTATCGGATGAGAGCGGAAGCTGCGCGTGCCAGGACGCCGTAACACAGAGGGATGCTATCTGAGTTCAGATGCTTCTGCAGTGGATCTCAAACCAGTCCATTTTTAAGGCATTTATGAATTATGAATTCAAAATCTATATGTGATTTAAGGTAAGAGGAGGCTTATCCACACACATCTGTTCAAATGCAGTAGATTAAATTCTTATTTTTCATTTGAGACTCTCCAAATTCCAGTCCAAGTGAATCAGTCCAATCGGATAAAGAGGCCAAATGACTGTGGGTAAAGGCTTAAGGCCGTTTTACTCTTCAGGGCAGCCGAACAGGTTATAATGCATACAACTGTACATGCATTATAACATTTACGGGAGAGTAAGGTAAGGTGAGCTACTGTTTGCTTAAATTGTTCTCTAGGGAAAGAGAATCCTAATTATATATTGCAGGATTATCTGCTATATCCCAGGGCCATAGAAATATGATATTTCCTCTAATAATAAATAAGTAAACAAATAAAGAGAAATGAACTTGCCCTAACATAGAGGAAACTGTCAAGTTGCCATTGTTCATAGAAAATATGAACATTTATTAGTTACACTATCCACATTTTGCTGCACATTATTAACAGTAATAATAAATCAATGAACAATAAACCAACAATGAGAAGGTTTAGTATTATTTAAATTATAAAAATTAAATAAATATATATATCAATATATATGAAGTTAGCTTTGACTATAAAAGTCACTTGAATATGCAAAAAAAAAGAATGTTTTCTTTAATTTAAGAGAATTAATGTTCATTGATTAAGATAATTCTTATATAAGGAATAAAGTCAAAAACAGACGGATGGTAGTGAAATCCGGAAACCAACATTTATTTTAATTCTTTTATATACAAAATATTTTTTTTCTTGCGATTATATTATAGAGTAAACCATTTCACAGCCTTTCATGCTCTATTTTCATGTAGCTTTCACATTAACCCGAATATTATTTCACACTACGTTTCATTCGTCTTTGCCCCCTCTGACAAAAACTCATCAATATGTTCTGCACCCACACCAGTGCAATCCAGCTTCCTTCTTTGGGGATGCATCCATTTTCTTATTTTTCCTACAGAAAAAAAGTCATAAACCTCCTGGTCAAATAGAAAAGAAAACAACAGTGCCATTAAAAGAGTAAGAGCTGATGTGTGTGTGAATTCAGGTGGAACACTGTGTGGTTTTCTGCAGTGCTACCTTACGTATAATCATCTTTTGATTCGTTTTTCAGACTCATGGGGTTCAGGAAATGGGTTGTCGTCACTTTTTAAGCAGGCTTTTATCTTTTAATCCAAAGTGACTTTCAGCACCCAAATTGTTGGGACAGTTCCCCTAGATGGCCTTGGGATGTACTGTCATGCTCAAGGGCTCAGTTGTGATTGGATATCTCAGCAGCTTTTCCATTCACGGCCGCCCGGCATCCTTTTAAGTGTCTAAAATAATTTTGGCTGGAAAATTTACAAAGCAAATGTCAGATCTATACATTGAAAAGCAGACAATTCCCAACTAAAAAACTTGATGCAAGTTATGACAAGCTAAATCATGAAAATCTAGGGCCTTGCCAAAAAAACAAAAAACAAAAGGCTTGCCTGCCCTATATATACAGTGGACAGACACACATTCATAGCCATCACAAACATTCATTCCATACACACAAATATTTTCATGCATGCCTGCATAAACCGCACACACTCCAGCCATATTTGAAGACAGCACCACTTCCGATTTAGTGAAGCCCTGATTTCACTACACCCGACAGCTCATAATACTTCATTACATGCAGTAACATGATTTAAAAAACGGTTACATGTGAGAATGTGTATATGTCTGCCTACTGGTATCGGAAATGTTGAGATCTACGGCAAATACCACAGTTGGTTGTTCCCATTGCCATTATGAGTTCCCATAAATGTGTCAAATCAGACCAATCAACAGCAGTTCACTCTTTTCAGAGAAAAGGCAGTATTTTTTAGCTGTCAATAAGGGGAATGAGATGCCCCTCACCCCGATTTGAGGTGAATTTTGTGACGGCTGTGTAGGTGACATCATTTCCTTGAGTCTTGCGGTCTTCACTCAGCCCTGGATTTGGGTATCACTTGCAGTACTGATATAAAAGAGGGCTATCCTCAAAGCTATGAGAGGGAACCGTTTTTTGATTATAGAATAATGTTTTCTACCAAGGCACTAAGGAACTGTGCTGAGTGGCCTTCATTGCATCCCATACTGAACTACCTCACCGAGAGCAGCGTGAATTCTGGCAACCAAAGTGGGGTCACAGGTGGCTACATGGCAGTCTGGGGGGCTTTCCTTCACAATAACAGTCCTGGATGAAGTGAACCTTAACTCTTTAAATATATCAATGACTTTTCTTCAGGGATAAAACATTGAAAACGTTTTGTCGTATATAAAACAAACACAGGGTGCAAAAATAAACACAAGAGAACTGAGAAAAGGATAAAACCACATCTGTGTGACTGAAAAGAGTGCTTGTGTGTCCAAAACATGCTACCTCCCATCCCTGACAACCTGTTTTTTTAAATCTGTGATTTGTTTGTGTATATTCAAAACCTCTGACGCCTAAGAACAGCTTTTACACGTATTACATACTTCACAACAATGCCCACAAAGACATTGGTGCCTGAAATGTGTATAATACCGGTTTGAACACTGACGACAGAATGCAACAGGCATTTGGTGTGAAGCAAAAGTGGGTATCATATAGTCAGACAAGCTTCACGGTCTCCACAACGCTGGCTAAAGGTGCGGTCACATTAGCGATTATTATTATTCGTGCGCTGTAAAGGTCCATTGCATATTCACAATAGTGTAGCAATGCATGAATCACTGTTCACACAGAAGTCACTTTTTTAATAGTGGTCGACGCAATGAATCTGCGAAAACCTGAACCTGTTGCGAAATCTGTGTGGGGGAATCTTTCGCCCTAACGCAAAATTCCCAATCGCACTGATTCCTACTGAAACAACTGGATTTTGCCTGTGAAAAATTTCCGAACAACAGTAAATGTGACCGCACCTTAATGCTGATTTGCCATGGGTGTGACGTCAATAACTGATTCCATGCCAGTCCAAGAGACAAGATGGTGTGATACAATGCCATCTGATGGTAAATGGGGCCATTTTAATAAAATATAAGTCAATTTATATATTCCTATATGATCGCTGTAAGACTCATGTGACTTTCATTCGGACCAATCGCGTTGAAGCTTGGACTGGCCCTCTTCTCGCAATTGTACAATTTCTCAGTCTTTCATTTGGGGTGATTGCTTAATTTCTTTTGCTGTGTGATGTCAGGGGGTCACAGTGCAATAGAGACTATTCTCCATATAATGGTGCGACAAGGAGGTGGGGTGTTGGATGGGTCAAAGGTCACGAGGCGTTTCCAGGTAGTTACACAAAAGAGTTCATGGCATTGACTGGAGAAGGAGCCTCCGAACTCTCGTTGCCTTCCGCCGTGTCTTTCTCCTTCTTCCCGCTGTACTGGCCGATGAATGAGCCGTCCTCGTTGAACTGTCCGTCTCCTCCCTCGCCATAATCCACCAGACTGTCGTCACTGTCGTCCTTCTTGACCGTCCCATTGGATGGGGTCCGGCTGCCTTTCAAGGGCTTGTGATCCTCCGTGTCACTGATGTAAAGAGTAGAGACAAGGGGGAGGGGAAGGATATTACAATAGCACAATTTAAACCATCTAAACTAGATTGTGGAGATCGTCCATTTCCAACATGCTGTTTAGTGCAGGTATTTTCCCAACAGTCCTTATATGCGTCTTTCCAAATCCAAAAGGCAGTAGATGTTCAGAACTGGTCATAACGTGCACTTGGAAATTTGGTTACATACATCATAACGCGCAAACCATTTCTCTCAAAACTGGAAAATCATAAAATGATAGAGGATTTATAAACAAATGAATTTATATATATATATATATATATATATATATATATATATATATATATATATAAACAAAGTAAGTAAAATCAAAATAAGCAATCCAAAAATTCTAAAAACTATGAAAAATTCTTTTTTTTCCCGGATTTTACATTTAAGTAAAAGTTGGGTTTTGCTTATCTGTGTGATTTACAGACATCTGTTTTCTTCTGTAACTAGGAGATGAATAAATGGGAGATTTTATGCATGCAAGACTTGCAAAGCCCCTCTTACCTTTCTGAAGTCCTAAACTCCCCCCAAAATTAAAACACACAGGAGGAACAAATAAGACAGACTGACATGTTTGACAATGAGGTTATCACTTTACAATAAAGACAAATGAATACACAGTGACATCATACACAACAAATAAAGGACTTTATGAACAGGACATGTGGAATGTTAATACAAGACAAAAAACAAACAAGGCTGATGTCAACCATGGTTCTGATTTGGCACCCTTTAGAAGCTGAAATTGAATTTAATCATTTTAAATATTACAGGGTACAATATATATAATTTAATTAATATTTCATAATATTTAATTTCTCAAATAATTTAATTTATGTCTTGAATTAGCTATTGTTGAGTTGAGACCAATCATCCAGTTCCAATCATATCTGCTCCATTGTATCAGCAACAATAATGACAATATGACCAAACATATAACAAAAAATAAACACAGATATAAAACAATAAATGAAAAAATATTAAATAAAAAAATGATGACAATAAATATTAATGATGACACAAAACAAAATAATTTACAGAAATAACAACGTAAATTAGGAAGGCAATTGATTTGACACTCTAAATGTGGTAAATTAATGAAAATGTAAAAAATGAATGAAAAATGTGTAAAATATTTGTACAGTCATATAATACACAGCTTTGGTTAAGAATTGTTATAATGCATAAAAAGGTTTGCTCCTGCTTTCCTCAAGCTGTTTTGTGGTGAGGCCAAAGATGTTTACATTCATCTCAGAGGAATGAAAAAATTACGGTCTGAATCCCTGAGCAAGAGGAGAAGCAAGTTTGTCTTCAATGAGTTGTGAAATGACAACATCACTTTTAAGTACCACTGGTGCAATTTAAAAGTTTATTTTTCATGATCTCTGACCAAAGTGATATAAATAGCTGTAGATTAAGTCCTACATGTACTTTTCCTCACCTGTACTCCCCAAATGTCCCATCATCCTCTTTCATGGGCTGGATTTCTGGGTCTTGATGGGCATCTTCTTTTTCTTTTACTATAAGATTGGAAAATCAAAAAGTTGTATGGCATTAAAGTTCAAAGGAGTACAAAGGAGTTCACGTGTGTGCAGAATCTTAAATATTTCTTATTTTATGTTCCAGATATCTTTTGTAGTCTGTTGCACTGTTTAAAAGATTTCAGTTTCAGCATTAGCACCACACAGATGTACTTAACCACCGGTTTCAAACATCTCACATCAACTTTGTACAGTCACTTACCTGGATATTTGCCTCCTTTGTTCCTCTTTATGAAGCAAACGATGAGGAGCACCAGGATCAGTAAAGCAATGGCACACATCAGCCCGATAAACCAGCCCTGTGTGGCTATGTCAACCTGCTTGCTAGTCATAGCTGCAAAAAAGGGGACAAAATGAACTAATCCTAAAATTTTTTCATTTTAAATGTATTATGCATATATATATATATATATATATATATATATATATATATATATATATATATATATATATGAACACCACCAAAAACACAAAATACTGGCATCAACAGTGAAGTAGAAATGAACATGAGTTGAACATCAAGGTAACAAAAAACTCAAGTTTGAAACATGGATTTAAAGTGCATTTTAAAATTATCTGACGATGTATGAAGACCGCTGTAGGATGTCAAAGAAGAACGTATGAAAGAAATGGACAAATGTAATTCTGGCATAAATTTCCATAAACCCATCTGGACTCATGCGTAATTTGTTAAGATTCCAAACCAAAACTACAGGTAATGTGTGGAACTGAGGCTGGGCGGGGCTTCACGGGTGAGTGACAGGTGAGGTTGATGCTGACGGTCTGCAGACATGCTCTCCTCACCTGGAACTGTAATCAACAGCTCCTCTGTACTGTGGACCGTTGCGTCTGAGTGGTCTTTGGCTACCACACGAACCCTATAGGACATCCCCGGCTTTAGTCCTCTAATCTGATATGTCCGAGTGCCATTTACATACTCTGTTTTCCAGGGATCTTTACCTGGAGACAAGGGCCGACGGCAAGGGAAAGATTATGACAAAAAAAAAATTGCGCAGGAAATATTTAAAAAGTATATTTTATTAAATAATTATTAAGTCAAAATTTATTTAAAATCAAATAAAATGTGTGTATATATATATATATATATATAATGCTTTTATCAAAACAGTATTTTTTTCTGTTTCTCTTTATTTTTTATTTTTTCAATCAGTCTATGAACTTAATGATATTAAACTTTATGATATTAAATAAACGCACAGCATTAGTGAAATTGTAAGGAGCACAATCTTACTGTTATCAACAACATATTCCACATAAACATTCCTATCCGGCCCCGAGTATTCCCAGCTTATCACAGCATGGTTCTCCTCCACTGAGGAGTTAACACTCCCAAACATCCGACCCGCAGGTGGCGCTGATCAAACAAGGAAAAATACAAGTGATGTGAAAATTTTGAGATTATGAAGTTCATCCTGTATATTTGGATGTCTAGTGGCCCCAGTATTTAATATATAGACACATACACCACTAGTGTACTTACTTTCAATAAAAAAAGTTACTTTCAATAAAATCTCTAGCATAATTAGTTTGCAAATGCATCTTAATTCTATATGTTATATCTAACCCAATGAAATTCACAGATTGTCTCTTTTTAGGGTCACTAGGAGATATATATTTTAAATTAGTTAAATCGCCATTGAAAAGATTTGGCTCAGCAAGATTGAAAAAAAAAAGTCACGTTCACAGAGGCTGCATTTATTTTTCAGATTTCTTTGATGAATAGAAAGTTCAAAAGAACAGCCTTTTTGTTTTTACTTTTGTCTTTAAATGTCTTTACTGTCGCATTTGCTGCATTCTTGCTGAATAAAATCTCTTTAAAATAAATGACTGACCCCAAACTTTTGAACTGTGGTGTATAACTGTCATCACTCACTTTTTTAGTTTAAATCGTCTGAAACTCAAATAATGATTGTGACACCTTGTGACATTTTAAAAGGTATAACATCTACAGATTCCTGTTCAATACAGTATCACACAAGCATAACAATGAAGGAAAGAGAGAAAAGGTGCCGGGACAGGAGTATTTGTACCCTTGTGAAACGGGGGCTGCAAAAATTGAGTGACAGGGGGGGTTGGTGGTGGTGTAGGGGGGGCTGAGCCTGGAAGAATACAGAGAATAGTGAAACACACAACATGAAACACAAAACATTAAATAGAGAGAAAACAAGGCAGCGAAAGAAAGAAATGCAGATCAAAGTTAACAGCATGCAGGAACATGCAGTTCATCGATGCAATGAGAGCTAGTTACTCTGTGTTTCTGAGAGGACGCTGGGATCGAGGCAGAGAGATCTGGGTTTGTCTTGTCATACGTCCACGCTGAAAAACTTGTAATCTCCTTGGCTACTCTAGTTAAAGGGTTAGTTCACCCCAAAATTAAACTTCTGGCATTTACTCGCCCTAGTGTCACTCCAAACCCATATGACTTGGATTTGAAAATGATTTAAATTATGAAAATGTTAACACGGGTCTTACACAATGATCACAGTTGTTAACCTCCAAAACTGACAAAAAAGGACAATAAAGGAAGGCCATATGACTCATGTGCAACAAGTCTTCTGAAGTGATACGATTGCAATGCTGTGTTAAACAAACCAAAAATTAAGTCATTGTTCACTGATAATCTTCCTCTGCAGTGAGTTGTCAACTGCAATTGAGTAAATGACCCCATTCAGTTAAATTCATGCACAAATAATTTAGTACAATTTGTGTACTAGAACATCATTGAAAAGAACCAATTCAACTCACTGACTCAATGATTCACTTGTAGCAGTTCTTGAATTCACTGGAGTTCACTGAGTGTAAAGACAATGAGTGAAAAATTCAAAAAGTTGCATGGCATTAAAGTTAGAGCTTTTGTACAATGAAGTTCACATGGTAGTTCAAAATTCGTCAATAGTCTCAAGTATCAAATTATACAGTAGCTTTACTGTGACCAAAAGAATCATTATTCCCTGATAATTGCGCCATGCAGTGAGTTGTTAACTCTGAGACTGAATCAATGAGATGATTCAGTTCAATTCATGAATCATCTGAATGAATCAATTCAGCTTAGTCCAATTTGCAAACTTAGTCATCACTAAAAAGAACCAATTTAGAAGAGCAATTCATTCACTGTTCCAGTTCTCGAGTTTACTATGTGGAAAAATTATAAGTGAATAATGACTATAATTCTGATCTTTATATAAAAGTAGCAAATGGCTTCAAAAGATTTGAAATATAGTGCACAAGCCATGTGAATGACTGTAATGGTACCTTTTTTTGTCATTTTTGGAGCCGACCTGTACACTATACTGTTTAAGGTGCATTAAGATTAAAACCAGCAACAGCATTTATTTTTAGGTGAACTATTCCTTTAAACAGCAGATGTTCTAGCTAAGCCCTACTGAAAGCAGTGGGATGGAATTTGCATTTGTTGGTAACATGACTCTCCATGACATATGGAGAAGGCTGAGTCAGGTGTAAAGCTTTTTGGCCTGAGGAGGTTCATGCAGATCTATCTATCTCTTTTCACTGCTACAGTGACTTTCTAGTCACATAGCTGATGCTCAACCAGCATGCATTCTCATCAGCCTGATACTGGTGTTACCTTTTCCCGCCTCTACTGCGGGATGACGAATTAATGCTTCATTGAAGAGAGAGAGAGAGAGAAAGAAAGAGAGACAAAGGTAGAGGGGATATAAATAGCAGCCACCTAACAACCAAAATAGATTGTTTCTAAATGTATAAGTATTTAAGTTCTACGCTTCAAATAAGACAAAAATACTGATTAAGAACATGACATGGTGAATAGCGCTTTTAAAAAAGTGACTAATATCGCCTCACAAAATGAAATTTAAAAGTATGAATAAAAGTAATAAAATTTCTAATATAAATAAACAGACAAACTGCATGTTATGTTTGCGTTACAAATATTAATGCAGTATGCAACCCTTAAAGCATTAAAAGTATTACTGTATGTTGTAGATGTAAAACATGGAACGGAAATAATATCACTCAGATTGAGGAAACTGAGGACATGATTTCTTGGCTGAAATACAAACCTTTGAACAAGTTTTGTACTGCTTGCAATTTATGCGAAGCCACCTGCGAAGCCACCTTTGAGAATAAAATACTGCACCTGGATCCTTGCATACAATCCTGAAAACCGTTCATGGTAAAATCAGTCAGAAAGCTGGTCCTCACCTTCGTCCATGATTGTGACACCCTCTTCTGTGACAGTGGGGCCATAGCCCTTGACAGTCTTGGCGTTCAAATAGAACTTGTAGCGTGTGCTGTGCTTGAGGTTGTCCAGAGTGATGCTGGTCTCGTTTGCTGCTAGAAGCAGCTCTTTGAGCGGCCCAAGTTCATCTGTTGTATTGACTACAAGAAGAAGAGAGAGTTCACATAGAGAGGATGAAAAGTGTAAGCAATCACCATCATTTTATAAATCAGCAACAAAATTCCATAAAACATGCCTCAATTTAGACTTACTAGGCTGGTATTTGAACAAGTATCCTGTCAAGTGACCGTTATATTCTACAGGTGGCGCCCACTTCACAACCAGTGAGTCCAGGTTCAGATTTTCAACTTTTAAATCTGCAGGAGGCCCAGGAACTAAAAACAAATGTATATAGTTTGCTCTCCTTTAAAAATATTTCATACTTTAACAAGTGAGCACATATAGTAAGCAAGTACACACTATACCTCCCTCTGGTGTTTCAAATATCTGATTGGGGCTGCTGGGTCCATCTCCTTTCCCGTTGAAGGCTCTAATGTTAAGGTTGTACTGGCTGTAGGGATGAAGGCCAAGCAGAAGACTCTCCGTCTCATTTTCTTGAAAGATGAACTCCTGTGGTTTCTTGGGCTCAGGGTCTTGCTTGTGTAGGCTTCTCAACTTCCAGTAACTCACCTACAAGATGGCCGACATCTTAGACTTTTTGCAGCTCAAATGTCAACATCTTTAGGTAGATCTCCGTAATTGGTGAATAATATTAGAGATGTAAATGTTTTTCAGTGTTAAGTAAGTACCTTATATCCATTCAGTCGTCCCTGTACTGTTGAAAGAGGAACAGCGTCCCAGCTCACTACAGCCATCGTCCCATTCTGAACAGAAACTTTTACGTTCTCTGGGGCCATAGTTGGTACTAAGATGACATACATAAATTATTATTATTTGTAATGTAACTAAATTCTTTATTTCCTTAAATCTGTCCAGCATCTTGGATGTACATTTTCAGTGACTGTGTGTCAGCACAAACTCATCTGCCAAAACTGCAGCATTAGCCACCGACATCGCTTTTTGTTCATTTAAGTGCACGGCAATCTTTGCAGGAACACACTTTTTGAAGTCCTCTAGCAAGATTAATTCCTGCAAGTCTTCCAGGGAAGTAACCTTGCTAGACAGACACCACTTTTCAAAAAGGACCCTCTTCTATCTCACAAAAGTTTGGTTGACTGTTTTTGAATGACTGCTTAATTTCTGTCTATACTAGGCCTCAGGGACAAGTTCGTACACTTCCAAAACTGCAGATTTAACAATTTCATAGTGAAGAGAGCTTTCTATAGGAAGCACTGAGCAAACTTCCTGAGCTTTTCCTGTATGGCTACACTGGAGTACCAGCGATGTGTTCAAATGCAACACAACAGTAGAAGTCGACTTCTGTCTCTCTAAATGGAGACACAAGTCTTACATACTTACAGACGTCAAAACTCTCGTTAGAGGGTGTATAAGTAAAATCCTCTGTGGCTGTACTGTGTGCTAGCAGTCGTTAAGGGGTGACGAGACCAATATGAGCCTAGTATGCAGTGGTGAAACTGGCTTTCTTAGAAAACCACTCTGCTTCCATGTCCAATTTATGTAACTGGATATCTCAACCAGCCTGTTTCTCTAATATTCAAAGCCTATTCATTTCTGCCTAACATTTCTGTTTTTTAATCAAAAGATTCATTTTATTAAATTTTAAGATAATCCTAGGATCATGAGGCACAACAGATTCAGAGCTGAGATTCTCATCTTTGGCTGCAGTTTCCAATGCCGCTTCAGACTGAACCCAAGGCTTTTTCTTCCCACGATTAAAGGCTTCAATTGTAGGGCAAAGAGTAAACGCAGTAAAAACAAACTCCATTATCCCTACTGCTTGCAACACTTTCTTCCCCTCCCACAGAAACCAGTCAAACAATTTGAGAGAAAAGAGTACTTATATAATTGAATAATAATATATAATACAATAAAAATACACTGCAAGTAGAATAATATAAATAAGTTTGAGTGCTTTCTGCAGCTTACTCACAGTCCTCTCCTGAATATCCCAGCACTACCTCTGGTGTGGGACCAGGGCCGTAGTCATTGACCGCTTGCACGGTGACTTCATAAGGCGTAAAAGTGGGCGTTCCTGTCACCACATATTGCGAGACATTGGCCAGAGAGAGTGAATTCCATTGCTGATCCACATCTTTCTGTCTCCAGCTCACATTGTACTGTAGGCCTGGACCGTTCGACTCCAGTCCAGTCAGCTCCTTGTCACCAGACATTAAAACAAGAAGCTCAGCTGAATTAGTAGGTATACTCTTAAAAATAAAGGTTTGCTATTGGCATCTATGGTTCCTTGAAGAACATTTAACATCCATGGAACCTTTCCAAAGCACAAATGGTTTTTATAGTGAAATAAAAATCTTCTTCACCTTAAAAAACAGATCTGATTAAGAACTGATCACTGAAAAGTTCTCAAGGGACCCCAAAAATTGTTCTTCAATTGCAATGCTATAAACCCCCCCCCCCCTGGAACCTTTTATTTTTAGGAGTGTACTCTACTAAACAAAATCAAAGTGTTTTACCCTCCAAGTTATTGTCAGACTGTCAGGTGATGTTCCAATGACTTCAACGTCTGATGGATTCACGTCAGGCTCTGTGAGAATCACAATCAGACTTTGATTCATAAAAATACAAGGACGTTCAAAGATTTTTAAGCATTCTGCTTTCTTGCTAAGGTAACTCACGTGCAGGGCTGGTTCTGTACTGTCTGGATGGAGCGCTGGGTTGACTCAGACCCACTTCATTGAGTGCCAGGACCCTGAAGGAGTAATACACATACGGGGAAAGCTCCAAGTTCACTGTGGTTCTGGTTCCTGAGACTTCGGTCATATTGACCCATACTCCAGGCTTGTGGAGCGAATCTTCATACTGGATCAGGAACACTGAGGTAACCACGTATAAATGGATCAGAAGAGCAGAACTAAATGTTTCTGTTGCCCTATTATGTGGATGGCCAATTAATCTACCACAAGGTAACAAACAATGAGTCTTTAATATGTTTTAACTCACGTTGAATAGGACTATTGTTTTCATAACCAGGGGTCCATGTAAGCCGAACACTGTGCTCTCGTTGGTCTGTCAGCTCCAGGTCTGTGGGTGGATCCGGTTGCTCTGGAAAAAACGGATATTATAAGACACAAAACATGATCCAGCTGAATTACAACAGACATTAAAAACATGCAACACAAGGCAAAAAAAAAGACCATCAAATAAAAAAAATACAAAAATGTCACAGACGTGTAACATTCTGTTAAAGGCATGATTTTAAAGTGTCTGAAAGGTACAGCCAAACCGATTTCATGAGAAAATGTTTCATGAGATTAAATTAGTATTATCTGAGTTGTACAAAAACACAAAATTTGCAGCAAAAAATAAGCATGAAGGTCAAAAAACCAACCTCAGTGTGGTGTGAGCAGATCGTATGAAAACGTAAACCTGAGATTGTACGAATTCACTACTAACTCATCAAAATGTCAAATTGGCATGAGAGCCTGTTGGTAAAGATGAAACCACACAGGTCTTTACTTCCAAATGAGGTCAGGAAAATTTTAGCGAGCTGCCCCAATTGCGAAAATTAAAAACCTAAATGGCCTTTAACAGTTTATGTATTAATGGGAAACATCCACAACGCACATCCATAAGCACATATTAGGAAGGTGATAAGGGATAAACAACAAAAAAGCAAAAAATACAAATGCATCAAATGGTTTTGGGACCTGTTTGGGAACTGAAAGAAGTGCATTTTACCCATAATTATAGGTGGTGTTGGTGTGGCCTCTGACAAGGAAAGCAGGATTGAGGAAGTCAGAAGTTAGTTATAAAAAAAAAAAGTACAATTTCAACTCTACAACATTACCCATATGATCTGTATTGACAAAAAAACTAGGATGTCATATTGTATATTGTACAGTTTCTGAAAAAAACTGAAACAGGTGAGAGTGATGGATAAACTGAGCGTACCGACTACTGTGAGCATGGCGCTGGCTGAATCTTGGTCAAGGGTGGTGTTTCTGATGCAGGTGTAGTTGCCTTCATCATCCTCTCTCACGTCACGTATAGTCAGACTATCAGAGCCCACCTCAAATCTACACAAACAAAAACACATCTGCTAGTCAAAAACAAGTAGCTACAGGCCACCTTTCAGAGCAAATAAACTTGAGACATTATTTTTACTTTTCTCAAACTTCAGAAGTCATATTTTAGATCAAAAGTGCTTTTTTGTAAATGACTTTTTTATTATTCTTACTGTTTTAATTTTCCAAAATGTTTTCTCTTGATGAATATATACTTTACAGTTAAAAGTGTGAGGTTGGTATGTTTTTTCAATATTTCAAGGCTGCATTTATTTGAAAATACTGTAAAACAATAATGCTGTTTAAAACAATATTATTTCATTTAAAATAAAAAATTTCTATTCTAAACATTTTAAAATGCAATTTATTCCTGTGATGGCAAAGCCATTATTCCAGTCTTCAGTGATCCTTCAGAAATCATTCTAATATGCTGAATTTATTATTATTATTATTATTTTTATTATTATTATGAACATTGAAAACTAGTTGTAATGTTACATTTTTATATATAATATTTTTTTATGGAAACCGGTACATTTGTTTTCAGGTTTCTTTGATAAAGCATTTAAAGGAAAAGCATTTATTTGAAATATAAATATTTTGTAGCAACGTAAAAGTCTTTACTGTCACTTTTGATCAACTGAATGCTCCCTTGTTGAATAAAATTATTAATTTTACACTTACAGTAGTGTATTTCTTTTCTAAAACGGAAAATGCCTATAAATAAAAAAATACCAAACTGTTCCGTCTTCTTGCCATATACAGCAGGTGCAAATGACTTAATTATTTCTAAAATAAGCTAAATAAAACATTAAATATTAATCTCCCTCACTCGTATCTTGCGCAGAGCCTCAGGTGCTAACCCGTTTCAGATGGTGCTTATATTTGAACAACAATTGCAGCACTGATTGCAGGTCATACCGAGAGTCATCGGGAAGCTCCATATTGTCTTTGAGCCATATCATGGAGGGAATGAGAGTGGGGTCGTGTTTGACCTTACACTCAAACTCAGCCACACTATTTCTCTGGACCACTTTATACTCAGGCTGTCTGAGGATCCGTGTAGGCTCTGCAGAAAGTAAACAACATAAATCTTGCTCTTTTCTCTTATATTTCCCATCATACTACTACTACTATTGTTCATTCATTCATCAAATCACAAATACACCGATTTAGGCTTCACAAACTCAATTTAGCTTTCACTCACCTTTCACTTCCAGGTAAACATGATTTTCTTTGTTGCCAAGACTGTTTGAGGCAATACAGGTGTATTTGCCACTGTGTAATGGCCGAGCCACATTGATCTCTATGGTATTGTTCTTATGAATGATGTACAAGTCTCCATCCACCACGCTCTGACCGTTTTTAAACCTGCAGATCACAGAAGCATAACCACCATGCAACTTAAACTCACAGTAAATACTTTAGAGGCAAACTTAAAAAGAAATAAACAACTTAAAAAAATAATAATAATCTCACCATGTGATTTTTGGAAGTGGTGAGCCGAACGAAGCACAGTCTAACAAAGCTCTACTGTTAGTGATGACTGAGTACACATGATTTGGAGGGGTCAGCACCCTTGGAGGTTCAGCTGAAATGCAATATATTTAATTTGCCATACAGAACAACTGAAAAACAGAATATAATACAATAGAATAGAATAGAAATTAATACATAGTAACATACCCAGGACACTGACAAAGGCATTGCCCAGCAGATAACCGTACTCATTGGAGGCGTTGCACTGGTAAACAGCGCTTGAGCCGGTCTGAACAGCACTGAGGATGATATTGCCATTTTCAATTTTCCGACTGGGGTCCTTATGTGAGTCTGTCAAGGAATAACATCATAATCATACTCATAATTTAACTATAATCAAGTCATTCTTCAGAACGAGTTATTAGCTATGCTACAAGCTACCAAAAAAAAAAAATGTGCAAACTACATTATTCATTTTTAACATATCAGATGATATCATTTATAATTTCATAAGAACAATATTTCCCACTGGCACAAAAACAATGAAATGAATTAGGGAAAGCATAAAACTTAAACAGCAATAATACAACAACAACAAAACTAGAAAGATAAATAAAAACACTTAGTTTCTACAAGTGAAAAGCAAATTTTAAAGAAATATTATGCTATATAAACAAACATAGGTTCAGTGAATTATCTTCTAGAATCAGTTTATCTACAGCTACTATGCAATAAATCAGAACATCCTGTGTATCAATATAAAAATATTTGTTGAAAATAGTAACTAGATACTGGAGAAGCTACATTATTTTGGTAAAGTTGGCTTTACATACTTTCAATGGGAATTCCATTGACAGACCATGTGACCGTGGGTTTAGGGTTGCCATCTGCCCGGCAGGTGAGCATCCCAGATTCTTTCGGCGCCAGGATGAGGTTCTGAGGGGCACTGATCCAAAAGGGAGCCGCTGTGGAAATGGAAAGAAAGAGTTTAAAAATCAAACTGACAAAATTTGAAATAAGAATGTTAGCGTAACAGATTAGAATATTCCATCATGTATTTTAAGATATCGGACAAACTAGTGGTTATTTTCTGAATAACAGGAAACACAAAGTGTCTTTCAGATCAACTCAAATCTGGTTCAGGATGGCATCCCGGGGGTTAGTGAATGATGTGACTAAACAAGAATTTGGAAAAGATGTCCTGTGACAGACCTCTGACCACTACAGTGATGATGTGATGGTTGCTCCCCAGGCGATTCCTGGCTAAACAGCGGTAATCTCCCCCGTCCGCGTCTGTCACCTCTGTTATCTTCAGAGTTTTCTGGAAACTGTGAAATGAAAAACGGCCGCTTGGCAGTTCCCCGTTCACCTTGCTCCAGGAGATATCTGGCGTTGGACTGAAAAACACAATAGGTCAAACATATTTGAACTGTTTATGCAAGTCCTTTGATGCAGTCTGACCCCAATCAGAATAAAAATGGACATGGTTACAGATTTTTGACTCGAGAGAGCCATTTTTCCACTTTCTCCTACTTACAGGCCATCAGCGATGCATTCCAGCTGCAGTGTGTCTCCTTTCAGGACCATGCTGGTACTGTGCATTCCTGGTGGCTGCATGAAAGTGGGCGCTCTCTCCCCAGAAGGACTGTCTAGAACATAGATAGGCAACGATCAGACAGACAAATCTTGTAACCTGCCAGCTATTGCCCAGGACTTATGAGAAGGGAAAAGATCCTGTTCTGGTGGTAAAACCACACATAATCAAGAAGTGTGCAAACAGCATATTACTGGTCAAATTTGACACTATAAAAGGAAAACGGCAATGTTGGAAAATGTATTTATTTTGAAGCTTAGAAAAGTCTTGCTAAAATTGCCCTGATGTCTTTTATCAAGTGAACCTCATACTGAATGACAATAATTGTATCCTTCCATTGCTTCTTTTAGATGGCCTTTAAAAGATAATGGAAGGATCCAAATAAAAAATATAATAGCAATGTTTTAGTGATATTTTACATTACCTTATATAGTGTTGCATACAGAATGTACAATGCAACACTAATACATGCATTCAGTCTAAAACAGGGAAAGTTTAGTGACCAGTAGATGTGTAGACACTGCTGACATGTTAATTAGACAATTAAAAACAAATAAAAAGGACTGATTACCATTCATATACAGTAATCTTGGAAATTTTGTTGCCTTTCACAATGCCAGTGATAGTCAACTCCTTTAGTGTTGGCTTCAGTCCTTTTGTTAAATCTGACAAAATCAGTTTTCATTAAAAAGATGTAATGAAATGAATGTTAATACCAAGTGCAATACAGCGCAAGACCTTCATAAAGATCAAGTTGTTTGGAGTCAGGGCTGGGTTTCTACAGAAGTGGGTTATATTTCTGGTTATAGGTGATATATTAGGTACAGAGCTATTCCTGGTTAGGCAGAAACACAAGTGATGGGAGGGATGAAGGCTGGGTTCACTTGGAGAAGTTCTGCTAGCACTCACCACCCCAAAAATCTGAGCCATTCAAAAAAGCTGCCAACACAGTGTCATTCATAGCTTCAACTGGAATACAACAGAAAATAATGAACATGCAATGCTTTGACATATATGGGTCTGGACAGTGCAGGAAAAACTGAAGAGGCATTCGAAAATAAAAGGGAAAATGTAACACAATTATTTTTACAAATTGACAAATTATTGTATTTTTATAAATACAAAAATACATGAAATTTAGGTGAATTCTGCATTAAGGAATTTTTCTACCATTGGAAATTTTTATTATTATTTTTTTTTTTAAATGCCACTTTTTCCTCTAGTCACTGCTTTGTAATGCCTTGTTTATTGGGGCAAATATAGATTTATGCAATTATTGCATATTCAATTAATTCAATTAATTAATTGGAAGGATATTGTACAATTAATCAATTAAACTTATCATAGTTTGACAGCCCTAATAATAACAGAAAAAACAAATGTGATTCTGTATATATTGTGCAAGCTTAATTTAACATAAAAAGGCAGTCTTTTTAAAAAAAGAACTGATTTACACAGGCCGTTGTATGGAACAAAAATTGGTGACTCTATTTGTAACAGCAGGCTAAAAAACACTTACTGTCGAGCACATTGACAGTGATCGGCTGTTTCTGCTGGATAGTCTGAGTGTGTGGGAAGCGGGCGTAGCAGATGTAGTCGTTTCTGTTGTCATCCATGAGCACGTTGGAGAAATACAGGTCTCCGTTTAAAGCCTGGGACACACGGCTGTTTTGGGGAAGTCTCTGGAAATCTGACACAAAACAGCGCATGTGTTTGAATAAGTTCATTGTGAACACTATTTGCTAATAAAAGAAGGACCATAAAACAACAATGAGCTAAACCTGCAAAGCAAAGCAGCAATTTTACATACTTGGGTTGCCATGTAAAGTATATGAAAACATAACCAAATGAGACATTCAGTGGCTGCTTACACTAGAATGTGCAAGCAAGACTGACGTGTGTTGTGAGTGTTACTGTCACTGATCTATGTGAATTTGTGTGATATATCTTACTGTTATCCATCCAGAAGACGATTGGAGGAGGGAGGCCAGCTGGGGGTCTGCACTGCAGTACAAGAGACATACCCCTCTGCACTGTGATTGGTTCAACTTTCTCTTTTGACCACAAGGGGGACCCTATGAAACAGAATTGAGCAACTGAAAAAAATACTGACAGGAGGCAACTGCAAAAATATGAACAAAACATTCCTGCGGCAATGTATTCTGTTTAGATGTGTCTATCTTACTTGACTGACGGATGACAATGTTATTGGACAAGGCAGAGCCGTGCTCGTTGCGGGCGATGCACTGGTAAACACCCTCGTACGCCTCTGCCTTCTCTCCACTAATGTCAATGACCAGAGTGCCTGAGTTGGGCTTCATGATAACTTTGGAATCCTTTTCCACATCGAAATGAGTGCCATTACGTGTCCATGAAAAGCTAGATATATAGGAGTGAAAATAGAAAATGAATCATGACAACGCAGAGTGACATTACAATTGATTTTTTTTTTCATTTATAACATTAATCGATCATCACTTGTCAATCAGGTTAATTCCTTAACTTTTTGAAAATCTACCCCACCCTTACAAGTCAGATCTTTGAGGTTTTTTTCACATGAAATATAAAATGAGTTATTTGGTAGAATGTTCAAGCTGCTCTTTTTTCATACAAAAATTTGTGTTTTACACTGACAAACTACAAATAAAGCATCACAAAAGTGATCAATATGACCTGTGTGCTATATTTCTAGTAATCTGACGCCTCACAATAACGTTGTGTGAGAAAGAGTCCAAAATGAATGCTGTCATATCTTAAATAAATTGCATTTCAGTCTGTTCTTCACATAATGCTATTGTATGACTTGCATTACTGTGCGCAAGTCACTTTATTCTAATTTTATGATGCTTTAATGACCCAAAGATGACAATCTTTGGATTATTGTGATGATTTTGTTAGCTGTTTGAACTCTCATTCTGACGGCACCCATTCACTGCAAAGTATCCATTGGTGAGCAAGTGATGTAATGTTAAACTTCTCCAGATCTGTTTCAATGAAGAAACAAACTCACCTACTGTACATCGTGGATAGACAGAGGGTAAGTACATGTCTGTTAGCAAATTTTCAGGAAGAGTTTGGTAGGTGTTAAGCGTCAAGCATCCGTCCACAGCAGCGGAATCTGCAGTAGTGGTAACCATTGGTGATTCAAAGTGACACCCACCTGGGATGAGGCTTTCCTTTCGCCTCGCAGTGGATAATGATGTTCTCCCGAGGGTCAATGATGTAATCCTTGGGGGACTGATGAGTTATTGTGGGAGGCTGAGGCACTGAAGCACAGAAACCAGTGTGAAGACAAGCATCTCTATTTCTCACACACATACACACACACCTTGGCACAAACCAGCACAGATGCACCACCTTTGCAGAAACTGATTCTGCAAGAAATTGTCTAAAAATATAAAAGTGCCCATCTTTAGTTTATCAGTGTAACCAAACCCATAGAGACAAACAACCAAAGAGCATGCAGCATGCACACAAACTGTCATGGAAGTTCTTGTTTTCATGGCAGATCATAGCTATAATTTACATATAGCTATATAGTTTGAGGATTTAATGTTTGATAAAGGGTTAAATATGATATGATAAATATGATAAAGAGTTTAATATTCATATCAAACTCATAAACACTTCAAACAGAAGAAAGCAAAAGACATGAGTAAAAGGACCTAATTCACAACAAAATTTCACAGCAAAAGTGCCCAGACTTACATCCCTCCAGAACTTTAGCTTTTTTTTGTCCAAATGAATCAGGAAATACATGAGCAGAGAGTAAAAGAGTTCAAATTAGTGTAAGAAAAGAAGAGAGAAGAGAAGATCAAACAAAATCACGTTCCCTCAGTGAAACTTCCGGAGGTGTGTTGGGCATTCATTACCCATCATGCAACTCTCATGCCATTTCATTCTTCTAATGCGGTTTTGATGATACTGATTGTTTGTCAATGATTCATTAGCTTTACCACCCTGAAAAAGGTGCTTTATGCATTATAGATTTTAAATATAAGATTTTAAAATAATGAATGTTCTGGACTGTACAATAAGATAGAATTTTGGTTCCACTTTATCCTGAAAAGGAGATTCATTCTCTGTGTTTAAACATGAATAAACCTGCCTTCCAGTGTTCTTAAGAGCTTTTCATTTCTTTTAAAATAGAGAAATGGAAGGAGAAAGAGAAAGGGTGACCAATGTTCTCTAAAAGTCCATATATATTCTGCATACACAGTAGTAATGCTGACTTACTGTAACACACTGTAATGGTAAAAGTGAAACACTTCTCTAGAGTGTTCTCAGAAGCTGAGAAACTACCTGAGTGCTTTTTAAGTGTGTTTGAATGAATCTTATCTGAGAATCTTGACTTAAAATGTCTAAGGAGATCAAAGACATAATTACAACTCATTTTAAAATAGGCAAGGTAGAAAACCTATATTATTCTGTCGAATTATTCGACATTAGTGGTAATTATTAAAATGTATTAAATCAGATTGAATTTCATTTCACTGCACAATACTCACGATCTAGAGGCACTTCTAATGCATTGGTCATGTGACCCAGCAGCAGCAGCAGCATCACAGCTCCTCCACAGAGCGTGCAACTCCTCTTCCTGTCCATGGCGGGGTGTGTTACATGAAAATCCTTCCCTTTCTGGTCAAAGAAACTGGGCCTTGTGATTTGCACTCAGTGTGACCATTCAAATAAACAGGGGCATCCAATATTAGCCAGCAAGACTGAAAGAGAAAAGATAGAAAAACAATGATCTTTTATGCTACTAACAAACAGAGGGCAAGATCTTTATTAGAGAATCTGTGCTGTAGACGGACAGTTCACATGAGCTCAGATCGTCCTGACATACACAGAGACATGTGAGGGCGCTCAGCTGGAAGAGACAGGAACGCTGTGATGGCAGCACCCTCAAAATCTGACATATGGATCTCAATACACATGGCTGAAACACAAAATTACACAGCCTGCAGTGCGGTTCTTCAGAGGTGGGTTAAGAACCCCCCCCCCCCCCACACACACACACACACACACACACATTCCTTTCTTGTTCCAGAAAGCCTTTTGTTTTAATGTTCAGCCACATGCATCCACTGAATTCAAATGTATGAAGCACACCTTTTTTTTTTAGAGGAGTTTAAACATTATGTGGTTTAGAAAAAATGTGGGAAAGTCATGGCCTAATGGTTTAGAGAGTGTGACTCCTAACCCTAAGGTTGTGGGTTCGAGACTCAGGCCGGCAGTACCACGACTGAGGTGCCCTTGAGAAAGGCAGTGAACCTCCAACTGTTACCTGGGCGCTGCAGCACAAATGGCTGTTCACAGTGTGTGTGTGTGTGTGTGCGCACTTTGGATGGGTTAAATGCAGAGCACGAGTTATAAGTATGGATCACCATACTTGGCTGTATGTCACATTACTTAAATACAATGCTCATAAAATAAAATAGGGTTGGACGATGTAACATTGTAATATTGTTTTACTTTTGCATTACTTCAACTGATTGTGACTCTTCTTATAAGCTATAACATGATAGATGTGTTTCCCAACCTTGGCATGTGACATAAATGTGACTAAACAGGAATCACAATCACTTTAAAACACATTGTGATTATGATGGATGAGTGGCTGCAATGTTTTTACAATATAAACCCAAGTAATGTAATAATAATCAGGCCGAATAAAGTTTTCAGTGAGGAAGGAGGAGTATAATGTCTCACAGAAGTGAGCTAGCATCAGTTGTTCCTGTCGGTAGGTAGAGAGAAAGAGTACTATCTGAGTGATTCTGCTGTGTAGCAGGCTGTGTCAGGGAAATGGGCTCTGCTTTGCATAATTCATGAGCTCAGAAACCTTGACGGCATCATACAGCAAGAGAGAGAGTGAGTGGGGAGGGTTGGGGGGAGCATGAGTCTGTAGAGGCAAAGATTTATCTCAAGGTGAAGGATTCAGACATTCAAGATCGAGACTGGTTCTTCTGGATATCACATATACCAACAGTATCCAGTTTCCTAGATACACTTTAGGCAGCGATAAATCTACAGTAGAAGGAAGTTGCTTGAGACACAGATTTGAAGCAGATTGTGGTTTTAAAAAATTCAAGCTCGCATTAGACCAAATTGATGGATAGCAAAATAAAAATATTAACTATCAAGTGTAATGGGGTCATGACCCGGGACAAAACAAAAACAACACACACACACACACACACACACACACACACAAAATAACATAATAATGAAGTGTCGATAGGAAAGTATTTAAAAATGGAACCAATGTCCCCTGACTACAGTCAAAAGTAATGACAGAAGTGAATAAAGAAATTCAAGGGTCTATTAACACATTTTCTGGCTGAAGAAAAGGCAAGACTCCCTCGGTACCCAAAGACAAGTAGATTTACCACATTTCAGTATTCCAGACGATGCGCACAGCATGTCTGATGGCTGCTATGGTGACAGTATGTGTTCAAGCGCCCTTTGGAAAGACCTGAACCGGGTCATTTGCAGTAGAGAGAGTGACAGTGACACTGTCTTAAATGGAAACTGTCAATCACATTTCCTGTTGCCATGCTATCAGCTTGAACTTTAGCTATTCTCGAACATAAGAATATGTGAAAGAATGTAGTAGACATTGGCATCTGGGCCTTTTAAAATGAGAGTATGAGATGTAACAAAGACAAAGCCTAGATTCATGTATGTGTTGTCATATGGTAAAGATGTGCAGTCATGTCTGAATTATGAATTTTTTGAATTGCACAAACATAGATTTCTAATAATTACATGTTCAACACATTTTCTCCTGCAATAATGCATGATTTATGACTGAATTAATTAACCAACAGATGTTGTCCCCGAATTCATGCTATTAACATTCTTATAATAATGAATAATTCAATTACATCTCTTAATTTTTAAATACATTTTCATTTCATTATAGACACTTTTGTTGATTAGGAAAGTATGTGAGGACAGGAAGGTGGGGGAAGAGATTTGAAAATGTAGGTTTGCTCCAAAATATAATATATTATATATTTTTTAATAAAAAAAAATTTCTACGTATAACTATTTTTAATAAAAAATTATTTATATGAATAATTATAAATAAAAATATGTATTTATTTGTATATAAATCATAAAAGTTTATCTGCTTTAAATGCTGGCTTGTAGCCCTGGCCCTTTGGCATAATTAGACTTTACAATATCTCAGAGGGATGCTTTGGGTAACTCACAGAACAGAAGAACACTGTGATTTGGTTACTGCTGAGTCATTCATATCTTGAGAGAATCAACAGAGATGGAGGAAAGATGCCGGTCAGCATGCTGTAGGTAATCCAACACAGACCACTATTTACTCTCCGATTGGCTGGATGAAGGACAAAAGGCACAGGCATCTGCCTAAAAGACAGATCTCAATTGAAAATGAATCAGGCTGCTGAGGCCCCTTTTCTGGACCAACTTGGCTAATGGCCTCTTTATTGGATGAAGGCCACCCTTGATGGGCAAAAAAGATAAACACACTATAAGGAATATGTGTCAAATGTTCTAATACATCAGAGTCAACCCTTTTATTAACAATTTTCCATATATTTCTAAATATATATGCAACTATTTTATATTTAGAGACTTCATTCACATAGCTTGAATTATAATCCTTAAGTCGTTATGCAGATTCATTTTCAGCAAGAGAAATGTTGCCACAGGCTTATCCAAAACCCGTCTATTTTAGTATTCATCTCAGCATAATCCCTGCATAAACTGAGAATGACATCATTTACATTAGAATGGCCTTCTACTGTAATAAGTGAACAGAGACCATACCGTACAGCCAAAGAACGACATTCATGTGGGTTTGTTTTGAGCACATCCTACTGCTGCCTTTTGTAAGCTTGGCTCACTTGTTGTTTGTGTTGACAAGTGCTTATTCTCTTTCACGAGGAGAGAGATCAGAAGCCAAACTATTTGAGTTTATTTCTAGATAAACTACCTTTTAAACAAACTTTGTGTCCATTACCATACAAAAGCCAAGAATGTTCAGCTTTTTCTGCTGAAACTTCTAGCTCCATGTCAGAATACTATTATTACATGTATCCCATTAATCAACTTTCACCAATTTCATGTGTAATACTATACCACAGAAGTGTGAGAACCATCAACAGAATATCCATCTCGGGTCGAGTGTTTGTTCTGAATAGGGCTGGATATTACCATGATAATGAGAAACAAAATAAACTTTGAACTTAATAGACGTTACAGACATATTGCAGATTTTATACACTAATCCACAAAATACTGTAAAACTGAAAGTCAGAACCAGTCTGCAGGTTTGAGTTGACAGATTTCATATAAAATCGCGTAGTGTATAATGGTCACAGGCTTTGATTTTTTTGGCTTTGGACAATGATATTTTGAGATGATTTTAGAGTACAATGTTTTAATTTGTTATACATAAGGCTAATGTTTCTGCATGAGTTTGTTGTATTCAAATCGACTTGAAAGTCAGGTAGTCTGTGATCTTCAGTCATTTAGTGTATGATGCCCAGTTTTTCCTCTGTAAATATTTACAAAAATCAACAAGGGTATGAAGTGTTTTAAAAAGCCGTGTAGTGTTTTAGCCGGTTGTAAAACAAAACAAAACAAAACAAAATTTGTAAACTCTCTCTTCTGTAGTTCACAGCAATCCAAAGAATGTACTCTCAGGAAGAGTACATGGGAAACCTATTTCCTCTGACAGTACAAGTTCTTCTCAACAGCTCCTTCACTCTGAAGAAGACCTGAGTCAAGAGAGCGAATCGGGCTGCTAATTTAACGATCACGCCGTGTCCATGGCAACACACTTATTACACACACACATGTCTATTATAGGAAACACAACGCAGCCAAACCCATCCATCTTTTTAATGTAAATTCAAGGAGAGGACACTACTGAGAGAAGCCCTCTCAACAGCTCTCCGCTGTCATTGAAGACTGAAAAGAACGAACCGCTCTTTACTTTAGCAGAGGATGCCTTCAGGCCAAATGAGAGGGGACTTGATTAAATGTCTCTTTTCACACCAAAATCTGAAGCCCTTGAAGAGGGAATTAGATAAAACTGTGGAAAAACAGATGATACAGCAGCTTTATGCTTAACGCGTTTGGAGTTTTTAAAGGGTTAAAGTTTGTTTACAAGCTTTTATCCGTTCTCTAGACAATAAGCTGTTTTGTTTTGCATTTTGATTCATAAAGTACCTCTGGGCCAATCAAATCGCTGTTTACTCAAATGGTTTATGAATTGCTTTGTCTCATTTGCAAGAGCACAATTGAAGTTGAATCAATGAGTCAAGAAAATTGTTTCAATTCAATCTGTCTGAACGAACTGAGCTGGCTTCACAGCGTGCATTTCATTATAGATGTTAACACTTTGTATGATAGCAAACACAAATTTGTCTTCTGAAAGTCGCTGGATGCACAGACTAAGCACACAAATCTTTAACTGTATTTGTCAAACTGCTCCATCTGCAGTTTGTCTGCCATTACCCTGTTGTTTTGCTCAAAAACCAACAACTGACGTTTTCGGAAGCAAGATAATGCTAAATCACAGCACTGCATTGTTTCAGAAGGTCACTGCCGGGAGTTAGCCTAGCGTTACTATCTAAATAAATGAGCTAACTTCATTTAACAAGCTGCTGGTGTGAGGTTATCTACAGCTAAAGGGTCACTCGTTCTTGCAGTGTCAGCAAAATGAGAGAGCATTCTTTCTCTCCTGAGCTTTGGGAAGTTGCTGATAGTCAGCACGCTCCTGTCTGGCAACTCATGAACTGTATTGTTGCTTTATGCTGTTTATAGTTCAGTAAAGCTGAAAATACAATGTGACCCGAATCACTTTGAGCAGAACTATTCACTTTAGAGATAAATAACACACTCTAAAATCACAATGTGGAAACTTGGGAAAATTTGTAAAGATCTCAGATTTAGATCCGGTTTTCATAATGTAAACTCATACTTGTGATACTTGTAAGAGTTCAAAATTATAATATATATTGACTGTTGACACATTACCACATTATATATTTATAAATGCAGTAACAAAAAATCTCTCAGTCTATCAGACCTTTAGCTGCTTCAATGAAAATTATGTTTTATATATTAAAGGGCTCATGGGAAATAGTCTAGAGTAATCAGAGGGCCTGTTTTTAAGTTTCTCATTCAGATAAATACCAATCATTTGCACTGTTATCGAGTTCAGAAGAATAGGAACACACAAAGGCGGAAATTACTGTTTAAAATGTACAAAAAGTAGCCGGGAATGTCCAGAAATGACTCAATGGTTTCTGAAGTCTGCAAGTCATAATGACTTCATTTCTGCAGCTTTGTGTGACTGTAACAGGGGGACGTTATGTTTCATTCAACACTGGTTGGTTGTGAAGGGCTCTCAACTGTCCCCCAATCTGTTGATCAGACTATATAATCTGCCTCAGTGATGTCCTCTTGTGCAAAATCTATACTCTCTTCCCATCAGCAATGAGAGACAGAGGGGTTGGGCCGTGTGTTTCATAAAAGATCTTCTCTAAGAGAGTCCACAACGCTGTAAACCAGGCTTATTTGTATTCTGCAGAAACACAGTGAGGGTGAGATGTATCTCAATGACAAGACATGATGACTCTAGAAAAATGGCAGAGGTCACAGCAAGTGAGAAAAGTATTTCTAGTGTTCCAGCATGGTTTGAATGTCGATTATTGCCGCTATAGTTTTTTACACTTTAACAGTGTTGCCAAAATAGTAACAATTCTATTTTTGTTCATAAAATGTATAAATAAATACAATAAATTGTAAAAAAACAAAACAAATACATGTCCCTGTGCATAACTATGTTATTCAATGACATGCATGACTGTTTTCTTTTTTACAAATATTTACTGTTGTATTTTAGAATACAGAAGGAAAGAATTAATAACCGGATCTTTTATATTATATTTTTAAGTATTTTTTAAACTAATTTAAAAATGTAAATAATAATAATAGTTTTGTTGTTGTTGTTCATAACATACCATACTTTCTTTTTAATAATATATTTATTATAAAAATATTATTTTTACAAATATGTTAGCAAAGTAATACCCGTTGTTTTTGTTTAGAACGTATTATAATTTATTTTTAAACGTTACATTAAGTAAATAAATACAATTTTAATTGATTTATAAATAAATAAATTTACTATTCTATTTTTATGCATTGTTATGTGAAATCTCTTTTCACATTTTATTTTAGAGAATACGAGAGGAAAGGAATATAAGAAGTTCCAAAATATTACCAGTTCAGTTTTTGTTTATAATATACTGCATGCATTATTTAAATGAATGAATGAATGACATTTCTATACGTTTCTACACCATGTTCTATAAAATCTCTTTCCACGGTTTATTTTAGTGAATACAGGAGGAAAGGATGGGTTGGCACACTACTCTCTCTGTTCCATCTGTTGGGTGCTCAGATAAACCGTGGTCATCTGTCCACAAGCTGTATGTGGATGAACAAGAGCTTTTACAGTATGTGCTGATATCACTGCCATTACCTGGTTCAAATGTGTTATGATGTAACACTTGACATGCCATCTAATCCTTGTGTGGAGAAAGAACAGAATTTCCAGGAAATACATTTAGCTGTAGTCATAAAGCCAGACTTCAAATCTGCATCACAGACAAAGATTAAAGAGATAGTTCACAAAAAAAAAAAAAAAAAATTGGAATATAACACAAAATACATACTGACTGCTTTTATGGTGCTTGATGTAGTCATTCACTGGAAATCTTGTGGTCACCACACACTTTAATGAAAAAAAGGCATCCACATTCTGCTTTTATGTTCTAAAAGGCTTATAAAGAAGAATCATCATGGAAATATGTCACAAAATGTGTCTCAGTCCACACAAACCACAAAAATGTTGACAGCATTATATGTCACAAAAACAACTTCCCAGTGGCAACATCATCAGGGCACGAGATCACTGCCTATTTCTATCTGCTCTAAACACAGCTGAGCTCTGAAGCACCCCGTGTGTATATCTGCTCTAACAGGGCCAGACTCTCTCAGGAAAGTCTAAGCACAGCAGGGATCATCATTAGGGAAGAATCACATTCAGTCCATTCATTTCAAGTTAAATCTTTAAAACACATAGTATCAGCCTCCGGAGCACGCAAAACATGTATTCAACACATTACATGCAACTCCACTGCTTTTGAACCACTATCACTTGTATTCCTAGAACAAGAAATCAAGTAATAGTCTTGGCGGGAATATGAAGGATTCTGGTTAATCTCAATAAAAGTGACTAATTAAAACATGGCTTGAAAAGTTAGCATTTTACACTCAGGTAAAGATGTCTTCAATTTTGATTTCTACAGGTTCATCATTTTTCCACAGAACCAGAGATATTTTCCCCTGAATTAAATCAGATTAGATTATATAAGGCTTTATTGATCCATTGGATTTTTTGTAGGAAGCGTCTCACTTGTTGCCTAACACTGCTGACAGCTGGTGTGTGCCCTCAGAGACCAAATCGAACACTTTTGGATGACAGAACAGCATTTGCTACTTCAACTGCAGATTCAGCACATTCATTAAACAGCACTTTCAAGTAGTTTTTCCCCTACAGTGTGTACATTTGATTGTGTTTTAGTGTACTTTACACTTTTAGCTACTACACAGCATCTGAATTTCTTCTTTCATTATATCTGTTTTGGTTTCAGAGCCCTAAAATTAGAGTTAGTTAAAGGATAGTTTACACAAAAATGTTTTTCCAAACCAAATCCGTAGTGGAAGTGGAACGCGGAATGAGAGATTTTGAAGAATCCCGTCACAAATTTTCATGCAACAAATTAGGACTAAAGCATTTAATTTTTAAAATGCTAATAATTTAGCATTTAATTAAATTTTAATAAAAAAAATGTGGCCACCTCTGCTTTAAATTATATCTTTACGAAATCAATTTTAATGTAGAATAAATTCAAAAGATCAAAAACACAACTGCATTAGTAACTCAAACCATTTCTCAGTTTTCAACATGATGATCTGTCGGCACACATCAGTGTGTGCAAGCAGCCAAAATATTATAATTTCTTTCGATTTCAGTGACAGCCTTTTAGCTCATCTTGGTGAAGTGAAGAGGGATATGCAAGTCATAAATTTTAAAGCACATAACTCATTCTTTTTAATTTTTTTTTATGCCTCTACTCTGTTCCTCTCTCTGTCTGAAACGAAGCTGCCACTGAATCAAAATGCATACATCAAAAAATAAGTTAAAATACAACAAAAAGCATCTAGTGAGCCTCATCTTACCTGTTTAGAGTGTATGAAAGAATGGATCCTTCAGTTCCAACCAGACCACAGCAGCTCAGAATAGTGTGGGTGCTGTAAAAAACCAATGGCATTGTTAAAAGAGGGATTCTTACATGACAAAAGCATGTGACTGAAGTTTGTGCTAGTCTGAGAAACACTGAAAGACATTACAACTAAAGGAGAAAAGGCTTGCCAGTTCACTGATGCACCAAAAAGTGAGTGCTATCCAATTAACAAAAAAAAAAAAAAAACATGCAAAATTTGTTATTCTAAACCCCGCTGGGATTTCTAAACATTATTGCCTCTGTGCACACAGTCATGCCGTAGGATCAGCAAATAGAGTGACAGAGGCGCTCTCGGCACCTCTACATCACACGTGCTGCTTCATGGTCGCGCATATATTAGCGTTTTCCCTCGAGACGCACGCATTCATTTCACATTAACAGAAACATGGCCGCTGACAAAGCCCCCCGATCTTTTGATGAGAGACAGGCCACAAAGACGCTGTGATGGAGAGTCGCGTCGCTTTACTGTATTGTTTTCTCAAACTTGAAGCAAACTGAGGAAACCTCCAGCCTCTAGTAAAGCTGTCAGACACAGCTGCTGTCTCACAGAGACCAGAAAGAGGGAGACTAGGAGAGAAACAGGCAATAAAACAACAACAAAAAAATTCACACCGACTACCTCCCACCTCTTAGAGCTGACCTGAGGTGTTGTCATGGAGACGGGCCGCATACCGGCACGATGGGGTGAGAGAGAGAAAGAGAGAGAGAGAGAGAGAGAGAGAGAGAGAGATGAAGGGGGTTCTGAGAGAATGGAATATGTGATGTTGAGAAACAGATCTTACAATATGTCAGCATCTACATCGTCAAATGCCAAAAATGCAGATATGTCGATCAAATTCTTTTTTTCATCCATTTATCTGTTTCTTTTTTCAACATTCATCCATTTATCCATCCATCCAGCCAGACAGCTATTTTCATCCATCTATTTCTGTTTTTTTATCCATCTATCAATCCATCCATTCATTTATCCTTTTTTTCCTTGTTCCTCCATATATTTATCCATTTCTTTTCTCATCCATTTATCTATCTGTTCATCAATTTATCACTCCATGGATCCCAATTTTTTTCATCTCTCCAGTCATCCTTTTATCCATCATCTGTCTGTTTTTTTTCAACTAACCATCCATTCATCCGTTTATCCATCCATCCACTTCTATTTGCATCCATCCGTTTATTTATTTTTCATCCATTTATCTATATTCATCTAGTCTATCCATTTCTTTTTCATCCATCCATCATCCATCCATTTATCCATCTATCCATTTATTTTTTATTTACCCATCCATCTATTTATCCTTCAATTCATTTCTTTTTCATCCATTCATCTATATTCATTTTTTCATTCATTCATATTCATCCATTTATCTATCCATTCATCAGTTTATTTTTTATCCATTCATCCAACATCCATTTATCCATCCACCAATCCATTCATTTATTTATTCATTCATCCATCCATCCATTTATCTATTGATTAATCCATCTATTTATTTTTTTATACATTCCACCATCCATTTATGCAATTCTTTTTCATCATCCATCCATCAATCATCTATAAATTCATTTTTCATACATTTATCCATTCATTGATTTATTTTTCATTCATCCATTTCTTTTTTCACCCATCCACCCATATATTTATTTGTCCATCCATCCATCCATCCATCCATCATCTTTTCATTTATCCATCCATCTGTTTGTCCACACAGGTATAGATTTTTGTATACTAATCACTAAAAAATTCTGTATCACCTACATCAACATACATGATTACATCTATCTATCAACACATATATAATTATATAGACTACTTAACTATATTAAACATACCACAGATAGGCAGATAAAACATAAAAGGTTTGTCCCATCACAAAAACACATGCTGCCATAAAACCTTTGGCTTTAGTTGTGCACCTACAGACATCCCATCAACACACACTCTGATTTCAGAATAAACAAATCAGCACACACAAAGACAAATCTGACTGGTTTTAACAGGAAAGGTGACACCAGGAAAGCACTTCACAATGGACAAAATGCTGTTTGTTCTAAGTAACTATAGCCACATAACCTGAGTCAAACAAGTGAAAGGAAATAGTTCACCCTGGAGGTGTAACTTTGACCCATAGGGTGTGAGAAACACAAATGTTACCCTAATAAATACCAAAAAAAAAAAAAAAACTCAAGATCAAATCACTGAGAACCAACCAACAAAGCAAATAAAGTTTGGGTATAAAAAAAAACAAAAAAAAAACAACAACCTTATTTTTCACAGCTAGAACACCATTACCTTAATACTGCAGTGAGTCAACAGCAGTCCTTTCCTGGTCACGATGTGTATCAATTGAGTATCTCGCAAACCATTCTCTGTGGCTCATGTAGTATATGTGTGGCCGGTGAACACTCTGACAGGCATCTGCCTCACACACGCAAACACACACACATGGCCGCTCGACTCTCCCTGCATGGCATCCACCCCCATGTGCCTGCCTCCTAACTCGGTGAGATTAACACACCCCTTTGTCACAGTATAAAGGGGGTTAACGCATGTCCTGGAGCAAATCAAAAGCATCCGTAGGGACTGAGGGACTGAAAGGGGGAAAAAGAGAGGTAGAGAAACAAAGACACGGAAAATAAGATATATAGTGCAGGTAAAGTGATGTCTGTACACTGTACAATGAGCTACTGATACACATCAGACTCATTTAGTAGATCTGTTCGTTCTGTCAAGTGTTTGCTTGAGCGTTTCCTTTAAATGGAACAGAATCGCAGATGTGCTGAAGACAGTGTGAAATGACCGTCAAATACAAAAGCTGTGCAGAGCTTCAACACTTAAGTGACAAAAGCCTCAATAAATGACTGAGGATCCTGTGGTGAAAGATTGAGCGCAGATTTCAGAACCAACTAGAAGGTCTTGAATCAGCACCAACAGGCATCTGTCTCAATACTGGTTCTGGATAAACAATAAAAGCCTTTATTGTTCTCTATACAGTCTTCAATAAAATTCATATTATAAAAGCAGAGCTCTATGGCTACCAAAACATTTATCCTAATGTAGCTAGATGTGATTTTACAGCCCTCTGAGCTCATAAAACAGCCTTCAATGTTGACATAATGACTCATATAATGTCATATGATAGTCATTATAAAGGTTCAGAGCATCTGTTTACACAAAGTCAACATGTATTCTCATTTGCAATGCACACTGCTTCTGTAAAGTGGCTTATTTTTAAGCACACGCATATTCAAAGAGAAAAAAAAACTGAAGGACAGGACTTAATTCTACCCATCAGGATGACAATGATTAAATTGCTATTAGACTGTTAACTAAAATCACATCAGTGAAAAATGAAAATAATTTCAGAGGAAGTTTTGATTTAGTAACATTTTGATTGAGTATTTAGAAGACTAAATCTTGCATAATATATACTGTTGTGCACAATATCACATGTACTAAGAAAGTAAATGTAGTAATTGTTTATTCATTTTTATATTAAATTATAATTTTATATAATTTACCTTCCTGCAGTGCTCAAATACATCCTACTGTCTGGTTAGTAAATAAAGACAACATTTATCTGAGAAAAATTAATCAGTGCCATTAGTAATCTCTTATCATCAATAAGCCATGGTGAAAAGTATTTTATAAAATTGTGACATTGGTAATATAATAAAAAAAAATTATCAACCAGAAAACAAAAACAATTCTGCCGCCAAGTAATATAGTTCTAATTAAACTAACTGTAGGCTGACAGTGGTTGCCATGCAACTTAGCAACTTGGTTTATTATTGTAGATGTCAACTGATAGGCTATGCAGTCGCAAGTGTGTGTGTTAAACTAGATATTGAAATGCTATATGTGACATATACCAGTGTGTACATTCCTGTACCTTCCTGTATTGTATATTTTTTACAGCATGAACAGATATATTTCAGTATCTTAAAAGTAATACCCATATCCAATAACGAAGGGCTCATTTTTCCATACTGTGGCTTTTCGAGTATCATATGAGTGAGGACATATATATGACCAGAAAGAAAAGCACTGACTACATTCCCCAGCTCTCAGCTTTAATATACTCTGTCTGAGTGTTAACATCCGTCAGACTGGGGTCCCTCACACACACACACACACACACACAAATGGCAGAATATACAGAGCACCGGAGAGCTGCACAAAGGGGCATGGAGAGGCCTTTTCACACAGCAGATTTAGCACACACCAGCTGGGCTTTCAGCACAGAGACGAGTCGCCACTGAACTCTCTGTCACTTCCACTTCAGCTCTGAGGACACAGTTATCCATGCTAGGGGACAATACATGGACATAATTCCCACCAGACCTCCAACAGCACTAGAAAAGAAACAAAAGACCTGATTTCCTTTATAACATTTTAAGTTCATAATCCACTTGATCTTGAGCAGGATCACGTATTTTATATATTTTATATTATAGTAATACGTTTTATATTTAAGTATCGAGTTACATTGGCATTATGAGGAAGACAGAGGAAAAAAGAGAAAGCAAAAGGAAGTGAACTAGAACTGTTGGCATGATGCCCCCTGGGGAGGCCACACATTGCAATAAGAAATGGTTATTTGATTTTTATGTTAATGATGTGGTTTGAGCAAAGGCCACATGCTAAGAGAGAAATGGAATGGTTGTAGGGTTCCACACACGAGCGTACAGTTCTTAAAAATCTACTGCAATCATCTACAGACAACAAAAGAAGTGGTGTAGCATTGTGTTTTAAAGGTTTAATAATTTCTGTCCCACTAGCATCACTAAACTGATCTGAAATAACAAGACATGCCATAAATAAATATGTTTTAAAAATATAATGATGTAAAAAATGCAATAAAAGCTGAAAGCAATCATTAGAAATGTATATTAATGCTAAAAAAATTATATACGTGTGAATATATACATATTCATATTCATGTGTATGTATATATATGTATGTGTATGTATGTCTATTTATCTACATTAACAATTTAATTTAGATTTATATATATATATATATATAATATATCATAATGGCTATTAAAAAAAATGCCATAATTTTTAAAACGACTTTTCATTTTGAGGCCACTTTTCTTCTGTTTTAAACACTTATAAAGGCGCACTGTGTATGAAAGCTCTCACAGCTCATTATACCTGCTGATGACTTGTGTGCCTTGCATTTTATTGATCTGCCTGTTTATATAAAGGCCACAGTTCTCAAAACAGTCAATACAACAGCATTCAGCCCTCTCTGATAAGGTCAGCATATTGGCCATATTTTCTACACATAGCGTTCATTAACACACTGATTCTTATTTGTTCTGTAATCAAGATTACCCTTGGGTTTATAATACACGCAGTAAACAGCGATGGCAGAAACCAGGTCTTATCTCAGAATGGCCACATAACTCAGTCTCTCTTTCAACTCAGTCTCTTCTGATCATACAACATCATCACCAGGGAGACTCACTATGGCAACAAGGACCGGCGATGGTGGGGCCACCCCGGCGACCCCGACCCACCAGACATTAAGCCGGCACTCCGGAGAGAAACTAATCTTGTGTAACATACAATGAGCAAGCATGGAAAGAACAAACCAAAACAAAGAAGCAGACACAGAGGGAGAGTCAGTCAAGAGAAACCTAATGAGAAAAGTATTCTTCAAAAGAAAACACGACAAGCTGGTGGTTATAAAAAATAGAGTGGGGAACTACAGGGCCGTATTTCACTCTGAAAGGAGCTATACATCTGATGGATGAGAGAGGAGAGGGTCAGGAAAGTCTTATGTGATGGCTATTATTAGGTCCACTATAGAGAGATTTCTCCTTAAGCCAGTAACTCAGCTGATGAGAAATCTTCCCAGATCAACTCCCTGAGGCTCGTGAATCACACCGGACACACTCGCCCTGTGGACAGCCGACTGAACATTAGCAAAGTCAAGAAAAGATGTCAGCTGAGGGAGAAATTTGAAAACATCTCTGTTCACTGAGCATCCAATGTGACATTCTTGTTTTTATTGTTTTTATTACATTTTTTTTTTTATTAAAATCAATTAAAATAATATAAAATAAAATAACAAAATGCTTATAATATAATATAATATAATATAATATAATATAATATAATATAATATAATATAATATAATATAATATAATATAATATAATATAATATAATATAATATAATATATCCTGATAATTATATCCTAGCAATAAAATGAAATAAAATAAAATAAAAGTTGTGACCCTTTTTGTACAAGACCTGATCATGTTGTTTATCGGCTTATAATGCATGAGCAACTGACAATGAAAAAAGAGGATTTCCATACATCTAAATGTTGCAAAAACAATGTCATTAAACATCCAACAAGCAACATCCCAGAGATGTATAGCAGAAAATCATTTTCAAAACTTGCCAACATTTTCCAAATGAAAACACACGCACAGTTGTGCTTTCAGAAATCCAACCATATTCCCATCTGATTTCAAATTGACATGGCACAAAATGGATCTTACTCGTCCCTATGCATCATGAGATGCTCCATCAGAACTAACTCTAGTGTGTAAGCACCCTAATTCTGAAAACATTACTGTATTAATGTTTCACCTCAGTGTCCCGCAGTGACATTCCCGAGAAGAGATTTCTCTATGAAGACTTTCAAAAGACAATAAATAACAGGAATACCTTAACTCCATATGGTAAGAGTGTGGAGGTCCTGAATAATAGCGTTATCCAAGAAACAGAACCCCATTAATGCAGGACTACACTGCTACACGCCAGATAGTTGATTAAAATGACAATAATCCAGAGAAAATGAGTTAAAACAGCATTTGCTGAGCAGACATACACATTCTATCATCTTAGAAGGTCACAGCATAGGCGCTATTGAAATAAACAGCTCCATATCGTGGGCTTTGCCTACAAAAAAATCATTTGAAATAGTCAACTATATCTGGCCTCTACTGGACAAAATGAAAAAAGCAGTTGTTCACCATAGCATATGAGAGCCCCATTTGGCCTTATTTGTAAGCAGTCAGGCTTGAGCAGTCAGCAATGTCATTTCCATGTGCACGTCCAGAGTGCCCATCTGTGACACTCAAAGCGCCCATGCAAAATGAGTCTGAGTCTTGATTTCTATTATACAAAGTGGCATTACTAAACCACGAGTGACCTGCATTCAAATTTACATTTGTCATGTGGATAGTATCATAATTCAAGAGCAGTGCAATGCATTGTGCAGCAGCCCTGACATGCCTTCACATCAGTTTCATGGACACAGATACATGAACCAGATAAACAGATACAACTGTCCCCCAAACTGTTATGAATACTGAATTGTTGTTATGAATATTGAAATAATAAAACTTGACATGCATCCTGAAAACAGCAAATTAATGTAAGAAACCTTTGTTTATTTTTTTAAAGGCATTATAAAAATAAAATGATGATATGATCCCTTTAAAAAATATATACTGTTTTAATCTACCACAACTGTAACTTTACATCTTAAAATAACTGTAACTTTATATCTCATTTGAACTTTTAGGTTGAAACAGACTTTCATAAAAAATAAACAAATTGATGATACAAAAATCTAAAAGTGAACGCAAATGGTATTGACAGAAATAGTTTAACACTTTTTGCATTCTCTTTTAGGGACAGAAATTTCATCAAACCACTGCTTCACCACAGTCCAACCAAAGACAGGAACTTGTCTTAAGAAAGCGAGAAAGCTAAATAAACAGTAAGCAATAAACAATAAACAGTCGAGTGTTGGCCTTTGCTCTGATGGTCCAGAGCCCTTAAAAAGTGAAGTACTATTCAAACTGAGACCAAAACCAAAGGAATTTCAGGGCTTTAAAAAATAGCTGCCAGTTCTAGAGCATATTGTACCAGACTAATGAATAAAAAAGAATATGTAGCAGACTAAATTAGTAGTGTAAATTGTATTAGCTAAATTATTCAGTGTTTATGCCACTGGCATTGAATGTAGTTTCATAACAAGGCTCGGGAGGAGCACGTTAGAAGGTGGAGCCACTTAAGATAATCAACCTTAGGGTATAAATACAGCTGAATTAGCCTACCTGTCTCCATTGACGGTTTATTAGCATCCCGGTTCGCACTGTCTGTTATCTTATCACAGACCCAATTTTCCTTCCAGCAAGGAGATCCATACCGGGAAATTTTTCAGATCTGCTACTGTTGCTGATACCCAAAATCATTAAACACGGCCATTCCGCACCATTGAAACGTCATCGCGACATCTGCTCTTCTCGCCAAGCCACAAGTCGTGGCCAATAGACCGTGCAAAGCCCGAGCTCGCCTCGCTTGACACCACGATTGATCCGATCAAGACCGGGCTCTCCTCGAGTGCTGGAATCGCAGCAGCAGCAGGCATTCAACTAGCCTGGGCCGCACCTCAGAATGTCGTGTGCCGTGGAAAGGTGGCTTAAAGTTTGTTAAATGAGGTTATGACGTAGTTCTGTCGGATGACAATGCCATTTTTTACCACGAAGCCAAGGCATTTTTTCCAGAGTCGTCATCCACACTGAAATGTCCAAAGATATGATCTGCCTTACCGTGCATGTTTAAACCTCACTGAGGTTATACAGACATAAGTTTCATGCAATTATTCTGGCAGGACCAATTTATTTAGGGACATATTTCAACATTTACTGGCGTGATCACTTAGAATTTATCTAATATACCACTACCCTCGTTTTGCCGCAGGACAGCAAGTGTGAGTAAAATTCTGTTGTCTTTCTAGGACTGTAATATGAAAAGCATGCAAGTAAATATCTTTAGAAACTGCTTGGAAGTGAATAGCACATAACTGCAATTAATGTTATTGCCATAATCATGTCTACTGGTATGTTTTACAAGACTAAATGATATTCATAGTTTTCAGAAGCCTCTGTTTCCACAGTCTATACTACAACGTGAAACCAGTGTTCCAAATGTATCCGTTTTGGAGGCTGTTTAAAAAGGCCGGAAGGCCAAAACAAGAGGAATGATGCTTTTCCAACAGGAACGTACTAATGTGGACAAGGCTTAAGGAATTGTCAAATTAGGCAGCCAATTGCTAAGCTGGCAACACAGTAGGCTACGCATTCATTTTTTTAGGTTGCCCCATCAAATGTTACTAACCTGTCTACTCTTTCCAGTCTCCTCCTCTTCTCATGCTCCCCTTTACTTCTCTGTTTTCTGTACCTTCTCACTTCATCGTCTGCAGATACAAGGTATTTCATTGCACTTTAACAGGTAATCTGGTATGCGCAATATTTTAAACAAGCCTCACTAACTGAGTTTAATGCCACAGTTATGTTAGAATGCATCTCATTCTTGTTTCTGTGGTGGTGTGTCGGTCTCATCATGAGGCGCGTGGTCCGGAGCGCATACGACCAATCCATCAGTTTCAACTAAACTTTACTCCAAATATATGAACTTACCTGTTTTGAATACTATATTTAACATGTTTGTTTACGACCATATTAGGGTTTAATTGTTGAACTTTAAATGAAATCCACTATTGTTTTGACCATTGACCGATTTGAAGATCATTTAGAAAGGTAACTTCCGTGTGCAGATGCGGTAAATTTTTCACAAGACAAGCGAGATGACAGTAGTACCCGATTACATGAACTAGCTGTTTTAAATATAGTAATTTTATATTTAACATCAGTTTGTCAGTGCATCTGAAAGTATATATTCTTTTAGACTATCGGTGATTCCATAGGCTCTCTTTCTTTCAGCTGCATGGTTTAAAACAGCAAATAGTCATGCCATGACAAGAACAGAGTCTCTCTCTTACTCCACCCAAGCACGATTACATTGTCGATACGTATCGTCGATCTCACGCGCTGACAAGATGACGATTGACAATGACCATATCGCTGATTCATGGCACTTATTTGGGGTACACTGGCACAGGAAATTCAATTTATTTTTTGTACACTTAATTTTTCAAATACAATGACTGCACCAAGATTTTCTGACTTCTTATCGGAAGCAGCTCATTGGATTTGTTAAACAATTATGCAAGTAATCCTCATAGCGTCAAATCCTCATAGAAAAACAAATTATTCTTAGTATTGAACCCCTGTCAGGCACTGCAAGAGTGCTCCCGTTTGAGCCAACCTTTGCCTTTTCCGTTCAAAAAAAAATAAAAAATTCCCTCCTTCACTGTCTGGCCAAATACTGGCCATTCAACTTTACCTTTCCGTCTTACGTTTGGAGAGGCTTTCCAGTTTGATGTCGTGAGTATTTACCTCCCATCAAACGTCGCTGAAAGCCTCCCGTCTAGACCACATTACTTTTTCCTTTCTATGGCTGACGAGGCTTACCCATTCGACGCCTTGAATATTGAGCTCCCGTCGGATGTTGGTGAGAGTCTCACGGCTAGACAACTTTTCTTTTATCCTTTGGTCAAAAAAGGCTTACCCATCCGATGCCTACAGTCAACGAGGCTTACCCGTTCGATGCCATGAGTATTGAGCTCCCATCGGACGCCGGTGAGAGTCTCCTGGCAACACAACTTTACCCTTTCCGTCTTACGTCCGGAGAGGCTTACCCGATCGATGCCTTGAGTATTGAGCTCCCATCGGACGTCGGTGAGAGCCTCCCAGCTAGACAACCTTACCTTTTCCTTTCTACGGTCGGTGAGGCTTACCCGTTCAGTGCCTTGAGTATTGAGCTCCCATCGGACGTCGGCGAGAGTCTCCCAGCCACATAAACTTTACTTTTAAATGCTACGGTCGGGGAGGCTTACCCGTTCGGTGCCTTGAGTATTGAGCTCCCATCGGACGTCGGCGAGAGTCTCACGGCCAACTAACTTTTCGCTCCTGTTTGACGAGTGATGGTGCTTGCTGTACGACGACAAGAGTCTCCACCTCCGCCAAACTCTGTCCAAATCTTTTCCCCCCACCTGGTGAGGCTTACCCGTTCGATGTTCTGAGTCCTGATCTCCCAACGGATGCTGCGAGAGCCCGCGCAGTCGGGTTTTCCTGTTCCCGCTCCCCGGCCGGTGAGGCTTACCCGTCTGATGCCGTTGAGTATTGTGCTTGTGTCAGATGTCGGTGAGAGTGCTCCCGGTTGGGTTTTCTTTTCTTGCTGCCCACAAACAGGTCTTATCCATCTGATGCCGTGAGTATTGATCTCCCGTCGGGTGTCGCAAGAGTCCTCTTTGTCGGCAGCCCAAAGCCTGTTTATCTGCTCAACTGAGAGGACCTACATGTCCGTCGTCCTGAGTCTTGATCTCCAGTCGGAGGCTTCATGGGTCCTCTCGGTCAGTTATCTGCCCTGGTTGCCCACTGACTAGCAGGGGCTCATCAGCCAGTGGGGCCTGTACGCCAACACCGTGACCTATTCCAGTCGAGGCAACTCGGGCCCTCCTGGTCGGGCTATCCAATCACGTTGCTCCTCCACTATCGGCCGGTAGGGCTCATCCGTTCCAATGCAGTTAGTTGCTCCGGTTGTGCAACGGCTCAAGCCCTCCCGACCGGGCGCCCCAAATCACGTAGTCCGATACAAGCAGCCGGTAGGGCCTATCTCTCCAAATAGGTAAAGTTGCTCCCACTGGAGACCTGCCAACCAGCTGACTTTCTAAATATCAGCCCCTGCCAGATCTCAACGCTATTGTGGGGGGGGGGGTGTCCTTAGTCTGGCGGCTGCCCTTTCCGCTATTGCTTTTTGGGGGGTACTCTAGGTTCGGGACATTCCCGAGCTGGGAGCCCCTTCCCCGGACAGCACGCCAAATATGCATTATAATACTTCAGCTAATTATATGTAAGTGTGAACTCGTGAAATGTAGTTTCATAACAAGGTTCGGGAGGAGCACGTCAGATACTTAGCCTAATTATCACAGGTGGAGTCACTTAAGATAATCAACCTTAGGGTATAAATACAGCTGAATTAGCCTACCTGTCTACATTGACGGTTTATCAGCATCCCCCCTCCACCCCATCTCCTCCACTAGAGTTCATTTTACACTTTTATATACGGGGGGGGGGGGGGTATTCTAGGTTCGGGCCATTCTCGAGCTCGGAGCCCCTTCCCCGGACAGCACGCCAAATGCCGGCTACCCCCAACGATGAATCTGCCCCCTGGTGTACCTGGTGAATGTAAGGGATCATGGAAAGTGTAAAATTCATACTAGAATTGAGCCAAAACCGAATGCAGATTTTAAATATCTGTCATGATTTCCGGTTACAATTGTTACTGTAGCTTGATGTTGAAATGATACCCAATATTAAATGACTGTATTAAATGCTGAAACATTTTTCAAAGACTTCATTAACAATGCTAAATGAAAATCAGCCATGCAAATCAGCTAAAGAGCTATATAGCTATTGCTTGACTTTAACAAATTTTTAAAGCACTGTTAATAAATCAAACCCTAAATCCCTACCTCAGCATGTATAAAAAGCTCTTGTATAAAAGCACAATGCATCAAGTTACCAAATAAAGATACAAAACAGCATTTTGGAAGGATGTATATACATCTGAATGCTTCAAAAGATGCTCACAAACATAGTTTAACCATATTACCCATATTGTCATGTCAGAAACAATACAAATAGTTTTTTTAGAGTCTAGATTCAAGTGAAAAAGTTAGCCATACTGTACATAGGAGGGCCCACATGCCTGAATGTTTTCATTATTTATACCACATAAATCATATGTCAGGAGTGACACTGTTATTCAGTATAACTTTACTGCATTGATCTCCCACACAGCAGTGAGTTTGGTCAATTCAAGTCTCTCTTTCTCTCAGCAAGTCTCCAGTCTTTCACTTTTCACTCTATTCAATCGTTCATTCTGTTCATCACAGTCAGACTGAACTCCCGCCAGACCCTATCAATCTGGATTCAGTAGAAATAACAGGGAGCTCATAAAACACAACGTGTGCAAGGAACTGTCATTATTTATAGACTATAAAGTGCATTTAACATAGGGATATCAAATAAAAAGCTGTTGCTTTTAGTTTATAGAATGTCTGAATTCACAGTCCCATCAATAAAGCTTAATTAGCCATTTGTCGTGAGACTATTGCCATTAAAATTATTTTAATATTTAATGTCATTCATTATTTAAATATTTAAACATTATATACAATTATTACAAATAAAAATTTGCCATTTTTTATTTACTGCATTATTTTATTTTATTTTTATTTTTTATTTTTATTCTTCAAGGTCTAAGCAAGCATGACTGATACATACCCCTGGACGGAAATCTTACCAAAGTTTAACAGTGTAATAGTCATAGTTTACATTATATGTTTCATCTTTAAAAGAATAGATAAAGACGCACATGACTCTAGTAGCATATTTTTAGGAAAAAAAGTGCTAAAATAACGTTGGGCTTTCCCTAATCTGATATCATTTTAAGAGCTAAAGAGGAAGAAAGAGGGGAAAAAAAGATCAGTTTAAGGTGTCTGTATCAGTTTCAGAGGTTGTGAATGTGAATGAGGACAGACAGATGAAAATCAGACTAAGAGAGATTTAAGAAAGAAAAATAATATTTTTATGCCATAAAGATCTGCATTACTACAGACAAATTTGCATTATGGCTCACGTGAGCGGAAAAAAATTAAGAATCTAATCTGATTCAAAATCCTCAAAAACAAGAGTGTATCTGACAATATCTGACACACAATGCCAGTAATTTAAACTGCTTGTATTTTCTTAGTCATTGTTGATGGTTTGGTTTTCTGCAATGGGGAAAAAGTAGTAGATATAAAAACAAGCCTTTTAAAAACGGTTCTTTTGTAAGATACACAATTAACATCCATTTTCTAAACATTTCCAGAACTCCTAATATCAGTGCATTGACGGAAAATAATCTACAGTACACTTCCTTTTGATATAACTCATGTTAATGACTTTTCACAGTTGACAAGGGACTCTGATATGAAGCTCAAAACATCATTAGAGTCTACAGAAGTCTGTCTGGATTGAGTCTCAGGCACAGAGGGGAGTTAGAGGTCTCTAAATTAGGAAGTTGGATTATTTTAGACCTCCACTGTGATTCACAGACATGCTACAGATAGAAACCAGCCGCCAAGGCTTTTTGGAAAACTTTTAAAGGCACAAAACATGCTTGTGACTCACATTAGATCAACATTAAACCCTCATCAAAGCATACAGGAGTGTTTGTAGTGTGTTTGGATGTAGAGAGGACGCAGGGTTCACAAAAGAGGGTGCCATGACCTCCAAGTTATTTACACTGAGTCATAAAGTCAACACACATCTTTTTAAAGCAGCAAGCAGACCACAGATTACAGCTCTCAAATATCCATAAATCAGCACGGTTGAAGCACAGTGATTCTACACCAATTTAAATATTTCACTATTCTCCGTGGTTAGGTTGGTCAGATGTTACGCGTTTTGCAACTAAACGCCACTCTTGAGATGCCAAACACAAAGAACCAGTATCTGTAAAGGTTTGTACAATGTACTACAATCAAAAAATATTTACACTGTAAATCACGTTTATGTTAATAGTTACATTATATATACACACTACCAGTCAAAAGTATGTAATGATAAAGATTTTACAATGATTTTGAAAGAAGTCTCTTATGCACATCAAGGCTGCATTCATTTTAATAAACAATACAGTAAAAAAATTATTACAATTTCAAATAATGGTGTTGTATTTAAAAAAATATTAAAATGTAATTGATTCCTGAGATGGAAAAATAGAATTTTCAGCAGCCATTAATTTGGTTTTCAGTGTCACATGATCTTTTAGAAATCATTATAATATGCTGAAATTATCTTTATCAAACAGAATAACTCCATTAACAATACTGAAGTTTATAATATGACAGCAAGGGGGATGGAAAAACTTAAAGGTCCTGTTCTTCGTGATCCCATGTTTTAAACTTTAGTTAGTGTGTAATGTTGTTGTTAGAGTATAAATAATATCTGTAAAATTCTAAAGCTCAAATTTTAAAGCCAAGCGAGATATTTTATTTAACAGAATTTGCCTACATCGAACCACCAGTTTGGACTACATCCCTCTAGTTCCTGCAGTAATGACGTCACTAAAACAGTTTTTTGACTAACCTCCGCCCACAGGAATACACAAAAAAGGGGGCGTGGCCTTGTTGCGCTCCGACGGAGAAGAGGAAGAGTTGTGTTTGTGTTTGTCGCCATGTCGTTGAAACGCTGTTATTTTCATCTCAAAGTCCAATCATCTTTGTTTGGGCTTCCCAGGGACGCTGTACTTAGAGATCAATGGTTACAATTTATGTTTAACTCGGTTCCCAAAAAAATAATAATCCACATGTAAAACTATGTGCAGCACATTATGCTGAGGACAGCTTCCTCAATCTCAATCAGTTTAATGCCGGATTCGCACAAAGATTATTCTTGAAAGATGGAGCAGTTCCCTCTTTGTCTGAAGAAGGCGTTGTTTATGGACCACAACCGGTAAGTGTATTTTATTATTTAAGTTGGTACGTTTAACAGTTTCTGTGACTTATTACACAAAGGGCAACGCTGTTTAGCTTTGTTAACTATCTCGTCAGTAAAAACTCCTGTGATTATAAGTACATCTCCAGCAAGTGTGTTCAGATCAGGATTGCCAGGTTTTCAAAACAAATCCTGCCCACTTCTCAAAACTAGTCCAAAACTAGTCCAATCGCGTTTCCAGGAGGGCAGCGTGCGCTCAGCTGCTTACGAATCACAACACAGGAACCGCTGGCACAATCAGAACTCGTTACGTGTTTCTGAAGGAGGGACTTCATAGAACAAGGAAGTAATCAGCCTGTTTTATGACAGTGAAAACAGTGGTATACAGATAGGTGAATTGTGTGAAAAATACTGTGTTTTTATTTTTATGTCATATTGCACACTATAAACACAATCAAAGCTTCAAAAAAAACATGAAAAACTTGACCTTTAATATATAAATACTTAATTACTTAATATTGCTGATCACAGCTTTGTTTTAGTAAAACCAGCAACTCTGAAGGAGCAAAGTCAGTTACAGCCCATCAGAATCCAATAATTATGCCTTCTAGAAAACATATTTTTATTATTCATGTTTTGATACGCTGCCAAATCCAGTAATTTCAATAGACTGTAAAATGGATGGATGGATGGATGGACGGATGGACAGATAGATAGATAGACAGACAGATAGATAGATCTATGTCCATCCTCAGTCATGTTTGACCTTGACCTCCACTAATCGTTTATCGGCCATGACAAGAGTCAGCTTATTCTTTTTGAAGCATATTAAGACAGAGCAACAGAGACGTTTACCCATACTGAATAAATCTGTAATCCCAATGATATAATGTCAGACTGATCTAAAAAATGTTCACTACCTACACCAATGTAACACCTGTTACATTTCCCAAGACAATTCCTCTCACAGGAAATACTGTTCAATAATCTACCACACCAACAGTAAGTTAGTGTTACACTGAGTTCATGCCCTTTAAATCAAGCTCTTAAATCTCAGAAATTATGATGCATTAAAATCAGGTCACAAGGCACATGTGGCATGTTTGCAAAGCAATTACCAGCATGCAAATGTCTAGCCTGCCTTGGCGTTGACAGCTGGTGCAAATGTAAATGTCCAGCATTTGAACTGAGTCACAAACAAACACTCCAAAACCACAGCATAAGCTATTTACTTCATTCCCAGTGATCCTCTCTGTGCATTATTGTCCAGTCACTTCATACCAGATGGTGGAAAGTGCATGGCTAGATAGAAGGCAAAGGTCCATGATAAAGCACAGCTGGCTTGGTGGCACGTACTGTACCAGGTGCCTGTTGTGCTTCATCAGCGTTGCCATAAATTCCCATCCAAAAAACCTCAAAAAAGCTTTTGATGTTGTTCCACATGGACTTCAGAATACAATTTCATGGAGCATAATTTTGATATAAACAGGTTAAAAAGCAGTAACCAAACAAAAAATGCATAAATTATGGAACTTAATAACTAAATCGAATAGAAATTTAATTTCTTATTACAAACAAAACTGAACAAAATCTGTAAAAGTCCAACAAATTCAGATTTTCCAATCTACTTCCAAATTAGATGCATTGGATGGAGCAGTGACAAAGGTATTCATTGAAAAGTATATTTTTGCAATTCAAAAATTAATTGTTCCAAAACAATTTCAGAGCCAGTAAAGAATTATCAAATAAAATTTTAAAATAAAAAAGTAAAATAAATGAATTACATAAAACGAAAATAATAATAATACAAAAAATAATGATAATATAAAATATAATAATAAAATCTCAAATAAAATCTAAAACAAAATAAAAATATTTACACCATTAAATATAAAGAACCTGTTCCACAAATGGCTTTCTGTTCCTGTCTCTCAACTGCATTATACTAGCATTCACTCTCTCATTTCTGTTGTTACATCCCTGTGCAAATGCTAAGTAATAATTGCTATGAAAATCTAAATGGGAAACTTTTCTCACCACAAGGGACTAGTGGCTCTGCAGCACACAAAGTAACAGCTGTTATGCACATGTGCATTATGCTATCCCATTGCCTTGGACAAGAAAGCAAATGTCCCATATTTTCTCCTTCATTAATCATCATTCAGTTGTGTCGATGTTAGACTGCCTGTAGGTCACCTATGATGCCATCAGAGTATTTAAAATCCATTAAAAATTACAGTGAATTAGTGTAGAGCACACACCATCCATACTATAAATTGTCCTAACCTGCAGTGTGTGAATGTCCAAATGAAATAGCACTATAGTGTTGACCTGCAGTAAATGGTCAGAAAAAATAATGAAGTGCAATATATTTTTGCCAATTAGACTATGCCCTGAAGAGTTATTTAAAAATAACTCTAAATAGCATTAACGATTCTAAATAAATAACATGTCTGACATACAACAGCCACAGACCACATGTACGTAATTATGCAGGATATATTAAACATGAATATATATATATCTGGTATTAGCATCTGAAATTGATTCAGATATACAATACATGCAGGGCTGCCAACTCATCGACTCATGAGCAGTGTATCCAATCACAGACAGATCTGTTGATTCTTGAACACATCTGATTGGCCATTCCGTTCAAATAAATGCTGGATCTTGTTCCACACACTCGCAAATCCTTTCACTGAAACAGAATGTATATAAGAGGTTCATTGATTATAAAGGAACTTTGTGAGATTGCGATGAACTGAGGTGACACCTTTTTAGTGATTATAAAGGAGGTGCTAGTTGTGCACTTTCTAAGAAAAAAATATAAATACGTTCAGAATTTAAACAAATATGTTTTTGGTGCTAAAGGCCATACGGAGCCCCGCATATGACATGCAAGAAAAAAAATTAAAAATTGTGGACACGATTTACTAATTCGTTCCCTCAATGTACTAAAACGTGCACACTATTACTATTTTTTACTGCATGTCATGTGCGGGGCTCCTCCTTAATATACTGTACAAGCAGCGAAGTTTCAGGAATGACATATCCCTCATCCCTCACATAAATGTGGGATTCATTATCGAATAGGAGAAAAATAAAATTTGTCCATTAAGCAATGCAAATGCAGACTAATAGATTAGTAGAAAAATATTAGATTTTTCATATAAAAATAGCCTATTGCTTTATTGCGGTTGAAATCATTTACAAAAGTAATGACTGGTAAATCTTGCAATTCTCTCACTGTACTTTGCTATTCTTGTTGAGGTAAAAAGGTAGTTTTGTAGCACTGAAACAGCTATTTTACATAATTGTTTGATAGAAACGCAGAAAATAATACAGCTTAAATAATAGTTAACAACACAGAGGTGGACAACTGTCCTTCCACAATATAGAAATAAAAGTGAAAAATAACAAATATGTACATTTTTAGGTCCCATTTGCAACCTATTAATAGAAAATGCCATTAAACATATAAAAACACTATTTTCACATATAAACAAAGACAGAAAAGAAAGATGCAGTAATGAAAGAGCCTTGTTCCCGTTGTCTTTTGTAGGGTATCCTGTATCATCTGTGGTTGTTTTTTTGTCTTCATACCATGACAGCAGGTCCATTCTCAAATGAATAAATATGCAAATCAAATATTTACATTTGAGAAATGCACCATAATGAATAAATATTGAGGGATGATGTCTTTAAATGACGAGAGCACCTGCTGGTGACCGATCACGATTTCAATTAAACACAGACTTTCATGAGATGACACACAATGAAAGCTTCGTTTTAAACGGTGTTCAGATATTTCATTGAAACGCATTCTTTGTGATCCCTGTCATATCGCCGTGAAAATCCGCATCATCACTGGTTGCCATGGGAGAAGCACGACTGGATGCTCCTCATTGACTCAAATACTGCACCTACTGCGCCTTCGCCTTCCCAAACGCGTCTCGACATGAACGCGGAAAGAATAACGCAGCTTCCGAGATAAAGAACTGTGAAACTCACCGATTCCAGTGAAGAATCCTCGACCCGTCCGGTTTCACGGGATTGGTGTACGTTTTGTGTGTTGTGTAGTCGGCGCGCACTGCAGCTTCTCTTTCTCCTCGAGCGCTCGCGCTGCTCCTGCTGCTGACAAACGCGCAGCGCCGTCACGCGCACGCTCAGTGCAGGCGCAGCTGCAGCGCGCGAGGAGCTCCACACAGACAGGAGCACACACAAACAGCACTACTGGACACTAGTTATTATACTCTTGACGTAAAGAAGTTGTATTTGTTCAATTCTGTTTGTTTTTCAAAGAAAGGCGTATTCTTATAAATAATGGAGGCTCCTCAAACTTAAAGGGATAGTTTGCCCTAAAATGAAAAATTTCCAAACCTGTATGACTTTCTTTCTTCTGTTCAACACTACAGATGTTTTGTAGTTGCTGGTAGCCATTGACTTCAATAGTATTTTTTTTTAATACATCCATTTATAATTTGTTTTAACTAATTATTTGACAGTTAGTTTTTTTAAGTTGTGCTTATAATAAAAAAGTAATAATAATTAAATATAAAAAGCAACATAATTTCCATACTATTCATTGATATAATTTAAAATATATAAAACAATATCTACAGTACAGACCAAAAGTTTGGACACACCTTCTCATTCAAAGAGTTTTCTTTATTTTCATGACTATGAAAATTGTAGATTCACACTGAAGGCATCAAAACTATGTATTAACACATGTGGCATTATATATGGAATTATATACATAACAAAAAGTGTGAAACAACTGAAAATATGTCATATTCTAGGTTCTTCAAAGTAGCCACCTTTTGCTTTGATTACTGCTTTGCACACTCTTGGCATTCTCTTGATGAGCTTCAAGAGGTAGTCACCTGAAATGGTCTTCCAACAGTCTTGAAGGAGTTCCCCGAGAGATGCTTAGCACTTGTTGGCCCTTTTGCCTTCTGTCTGCGGTCCAGCTCACCCCTAAACCATCTCGATTGGGTTCAGGTCCGGTGACTGTGGAGGCCAGGTCATCTGGCGCAGCACCCCATCACTCTCCTTCTTGGTCAAATAGCCCTTGATGCCTTCAGTGTGACTCTACAATATGCATAGTCATGAAAATAAAGAAAACTCTTTGAATGAGAAGGTGTGTCCAAACTTTCGGTCTGTACTGTATATATATATATATATATATATATATATATATATATATATATATATATATATATATATATATATATATACACTATAATAAAAATATAAAATAATATATTCTGTGTGTATAGATATTACACACAGAGAGAAGCATAAACACACACACACACACATAGTGTACATTAGAATGGCAAATGAGCATCAGAATGACTGAAGTGTTTTCTTTGTAGACTGGAGACATATTTCTCAAATTGGGGTTTTGACATTACAGGTTAAAAAAAAAACTTTCAAAAACATAAAGAAATAGACATTTCAAACAGTTCTTGGTGTATCTTTTAATCAATTAAATGTTAATATGGTAAAAAGCAAAAAAATAAATAATAATAATTAAAAACTTGATTACCCACCATAACTTGATTAATTAATTTGATAAAAAATGTTAGCTTGAATGTACTGTAAGTCGCTTTGGAAAAAAGCGTCTGCTAAATGCATACATTTTTTTATTTAATTTAAATGTAAAATAATTAATTATAAAAGTCATGGAAGAAAACCAATCCAACCAAATCTACAATGTCCAGTCTATACAATTTTCTACATTACTTTGTCAAAGCCATATTTAGGCATGTGTTTGTGCAGATGGGTAGCGTTGCTTTTGTTGCCTCTATACAGGATATCTGATTCATGGTGTTGGTTTGAAAATGAGCATGTTAGTCATCCCACTGTACAGCATCATGTCTGATACCCAGCCACTTCTCCTTAAGAATGTGAGATGCACCATTTACTGTGCACAAAACCATAATTGTTCTCTAAAGTCCTGAATGTCATGGGACATCTGTTCTATCAGGGAAATATGAGGAGCACAAGGCACAAGAGGGAGAAAAAAAATCTAATAGAGTAGCATGTAGCGTGAGGTAAGGTAAAAGAAAAGACATGGAAACTAAAGTCGAACCAGTTTCAAAACTTTCAAGAGTATTTTTGAACGAGAAAGTCTGCACTGATCAAGTGTTGCTCTCTCTCTGAGCTAATGCAGAATGGCTTTGTTTATACTTCCCACTTCCTAAATTGGTTTGTTGACAGCTTTGAAGACATACATCATCCAGAAAAAATCCATACAGTATATGTACCGGAGCAGAGCCAACCGTTAGGCTGTTTTCTTACAGAAGCATGTTCGTTTTCCAGCAAGGGAATTTTTCAGGGGTGTGGGTAGATAAATATTAATTGAACCAGTAAAAAAAAAAAAAAAGTATATTTACTGATAATAATGCTCACGTACACAAATGATATCCTACCGTGTATATATATATAGTTAGTAACTGAACCTAAATTACTGTTTTAATGTAAGGAATTCTGACTAATTTCTAGATTATTTTTTATTAACTAATGTTTTTTCCCCCCCTAAAACTCAGAAGTAAGGATCGCAACATTATTTACATGACATTTACACATTATTTGCAATTGTATATTTTGAATAAAGTCAAAGCTAAATGGTATGACACACGTAGGATTTTTGGAAAGGAAGCTTTAAAAGAAAAAGAAAAAAAAGAATAAGAATAAGGGGGAATCAATAGATTATTAATCATTTCAGCCATTTTATGAATAATATATAATCATGTAATCCAAGTAACTCTAATCTGATTATGAGGATTTAAAAAATGTAGTAAAATACTCAATGTACTCAGTCTATGTAATCCAGAATATATGTTATCAATAAATGACACATTATAATCAGGCTATTGAAAATTAACTATAAAGGAATGGTTAGTCATTCCATTGACTCACCTATGTGTAAATAAATGTTGTCCTCCGCTTCTTCATCATGTCTAATTTGCATATGACTCTGTCGTTCAGTCTCTTTGTTTTGTGATATTTTTTTATTTTGTATTTCATGACATTTTTGGCAAAATTCGAAAGTTTCTATAACACAGGTGTGAAAGCGATTGAGAGCGACTCTTTGTGCTGAAAATATCATAAACTTTCAGTAGAGAAGTGAAGCAAGAGATTGAAGTCCAACATTTTCAAACCTGAATCTTGTGAAGGTGGAGAAATGGTTGCTAGGGAACAGGTCTAGATTACATAGAGTACTGACATACCACTTGATATATGAATTTACAGAGTAGAAGAGTGTGACAATTCAGCTACACAATATGTAAAATATTAATTGTACAGAAAATGAAAATACTGAAAGCGCCTTAGTGACATATTAGTTACATTTGATGCTGAATGTGTCAGAAGGCTCTAGTCTGTTCTTCCTGCCCAAGGGGATTCTGGGAGGTGGATGATTCAAGAGTCGAGTCAGATATGGTCCTATCTGCTCCTGCTCGAGAGGAATAGTCCGCCGTCACATGTATAAATTGCATTCCCCCATTAACATTGATCTACTATGTGACTAATTTTCTGCATACTCGACAGGCTGCTAAAAACTACTCCAAGATTCCTTTCAAATAGAATAATGTGCAGAAATACATACCTTTCAGCCTAATGAAACTGATAAATAATAGGCTAAATTGTGGATTCCCAATGATAATCTAAGAGATTCTAAAAAACATATCTTTTGTGACATCTTCAGAGAGAAGAACTATAAACCATGAAACAAACTGAAGTTAAAATCATTTATTTCTCTTCATAATCATCAGGGAATACAGTTTTAAGGTGATAGGAAAATTGAATTTCTGAATCGAGCTGTTAAAACTGAAATCTACAACACTGTTATACATTTATTTTAATTTTTTTACACACATATGGATTAATTATATTTTACAATATTATACACTCGGTCTGAAAAGAACCAATAAATTATGTCAAATATTTTCCAGCTAAGTGCATGAAGAAGCAAATAAAAATGTGTACTGGAAAGCAGCTGAGGCATTCAAACATAATACACGAAATCAATGATTTCCACAATAATCAATGCAAGCCATCTTCAGCCATAACGCAACTGCAATGAGTGCTTTCGAAACATTGTGTGCAAAATCTTTAAAACATTAGTGCTAATGGATACCATTGTGGTCTGACATAAAATTACAAGGCTGATCATTTGAATTTAAATTTAAAAAAAAAGTGGTTGAAAATGATTTAGCTGCTCACCTCATGCTAACTACAGTACTGTCAGTTCAGTCGACTAATACTAAGGGTTTTTCAAGGAGAGACATTACACAACAGCAAATTGATCCTATTGTAAATTAACGGATCAAATTACATTAGTATAACCAAACAAATGAAAAGCAGCAAATGCATTGTGATAGCTAGTCAGTATATTTTCGTGCTTTCAAGGATCTTCGATTCAAACAACACAAGGTAAACAATAACTTTTGTTACAATAAAAATAAAGCCTTAAAATCAGACATTATGAAACTTTTCAATCTTATGTGCTCGTTAGTATGAGGCAACAGACTTGATTTGCTATTTTAAACTGGCATATGGCAACATGCATTGTGTAGTTACACTGTAGCGCACAGTTTACCAAGTTATGTGTTAAAAGGTCAGATGTTGTGCTAGTTTAGTTTAGATTGTAAGTTTAGAGTTTTGAGCGAAAAGGAAGGCCATCGTACATGTCAGCTTTTAGCTGGGCCCATTCGGCGAGTTTCTGAACGATTCCCTTTTCTTGAGTGAGAACACTAGCCACTTTCTTTAACTTATTCTCGTTACGCTCCAGGTACTGCTGACCCTCAGCCTGCAGGACGCCCAGCCTATCCTGTCTGCTCTCGTCCAGTGGGATTTCCTCACTCATGTAAGGGTTAAAACGAAAATAAGTGTTCGGGGGGAGCAGGGCATCCAGCATCGTGTGGACCTCTAAAGTATAAGAAGAGATTCATTAATAAGGGTTTATGTAGTGAGTTATGTAGTGACAAACAACAGAATATTAACAATGTTTCAATATTTATTACTTTACTTGTTTCTTAATGTCATCACAGTTTTCATTATTATTTTTTTTATGAAATATATACTGTATATATTTTTTTTTTCTTAAATGAATTAAATACATTTTAAAATTTCCTTTCATAAGGGGGCATTACAGTCGGAGAACAAACAGCAGATGCTAATAATATTTTTAAAAATTTAAATAAATTATAATTTTTTATAATTTTATATTTTTATTTACATTTTTTTATACATTTTGTAAATTTCTAAAAAAAAAAAACATCTTGTTATTTATTTGTAAATTAATCAAATTGTATGCAGTTTTATGTGTTTTATTTTTTTTTGCAAAAACAGATGATTATTCTTATGGAATCATTTTCTAAATGATCACATTCTTGCTAAAAACAAGCCTCAGCTGCTCTTGTCTAACTAGAATGGATATGCAGAGCTGTAGGTGCTAGTGGACAGATTTGATCATGTTCTCACCTTCAGTGTCTGTGGCGCTGCTGATGACATTGGTGAGTTTGGTCTTCAAGCTGGTATAAGTGCTCGAGCTGGTCTTGCCTATGGTTTCGTATCGGCCTGTGCCCAAAGACACCACACATTGCACAGGTGTGTTGGGCCACAAACACTTGCTCTCGTGGATGGCCAGAGCGGTAGGATTATTGATCAAGAGACCACCGTCCTGGATAAAATCAAAAATCAATCCAATGTTAACAAGATTACAGCCAGGTAACCATACAAGAGGGAGAGTGATTCACAAGGTGCATGTGTGCTCTCACAACTACAACTGGAGAAAATAAAATATATTATTTAAAATAAATTTTGAGTTTCTGCCAAAAGAACTGCTTCTATTATTATTATTATTGTCCACAAGCAAGGCTTCTTTGTGGAAATATGGGTTATTCTTTGAAATACTAGATAAAAGAGCTGAATTTGCATTTCTAGCTGATGTGATGATGGGAGTCATTATAATGGAGATGTGGGTAGAGGCATGTGAAATCCATTTACTTGGCATCATCCTTCTCCATTTCTATGCCTCCCTTAAGGAGTACATCAGAGTAAACAAGATGAAATCGACCACTAAAAAGCATCCCTCATTCCTCTAATGTGCCCTACATTTAGTGACACGGATACTGATGTGTATCAGTGAACTACATGTTGCTTTCCCAGTCCAAAGATAATGAAGGATAGCTCATTAAAGCAATCAAAAGCTAATTAAAAGGATATTTCACCCAGAAAAAAAAAAACTTGAAAAATTTACTTTTTATTACTAGAAATGAAATAAACATTACCTGTTATTATAATAATTATAATAAATTATAATAATAAAATGTTTTAAAAATATAATTTATTTTTTCAGCTAGTTGCCATTTATTTCACCTAGTTAAACTCATGTACTAAAAATAACGAACTAAAACGGAAATATAGATTAATAAAAACCACACAGACAAGTGATAAAAATGACAAAACCAGTACTTTGTAAGTATAAGAGCAGCATGAACAACTCCTTTTGCATTCCACAGGATAAAGAAAATCAGATTTCCTTAATGGGCATGAGAAAATGATCCTAAATCTTTCATTTTTGGGTCAACTATTCTTTTAATGATTGAATCAATGAATCAATCAAATGAAGAAGAGTGGTGCGAGTGGTGTGTGTGTGTGTGTGCACGCGCGCATCAATTTAAGCAGCGCATTAATATAGAACAGTGATTAAACTGAGCGGTTTTAATGCACTGGCCTTGTCTCACACACACACACACACAGTGGTGTTCAGTACAGTCACACTGTATATCTGTAAGAAACATTTGAAAAGTAAAAAAAAAATATATATATATATATATATGAAAATTGCATGAAAATCAAATAGGCCCATTGGAAAAATACAAAATGGCACATCATGCCGAAAAGGTTGCCGACCCCTTCAGTAGAGGATTGACTTCTTGTTTGATGGTCGAGACTCCTTGAGGAGAGTATGCATAACAAATTACAGCCCTGGCATGTGGAGAAGAAACTGAACAGCTATTCAGAGCAGAGAGAGAGAGAGAGAGAGAGAGAGAGAGAGAGAGAGAGAGAGAGAGAGAGAGAGAGAACGAGTAAAAGATGGATAGAGAGGGGTTCTGCCATTGGTGGCATTTGGAGTCTGAAGTGCTCTGTTGGCAACAGGTTTTAGAGCCAAGAGCCTCTAATACATTTGCATTTTAATGAGGACACATTCATCCCACACAGTAAAAAAATACATCAAAACATCACACAGCAGCTTTGAACGCAGAACTATTGGAAGATTAACCTATTGAATGTGCATTAAGTAGGTTTGCTCTGCCCTTAGGCTAAAAAAAATATAATAATAATTGAATCAGCTACAAAGACTATTAAATGAAAAACGAATACCATCTAAAAACGGTTCATTCTCATCTTGTTCGCCAATAAATTAGGCCTTCCCTAAGGACAATGTCACTCCAAATTTCCTATCCAGAATTCTCCAAAGAGCATTTGACCGCAAAGTGAGGATTATATTATATGAAAGCATCATGTGGATCAATTGTACATAAGAGCATCTATGAAAAAGATAGGGAAGAATTTTATTAATGAAAGGAAAAAGAAACCATTTTTTTCAGTGCATTCCTGGTTGCACTTTATGATTTGAAGTAAAAAAAAAAAAAAATTAAATATGTGAACAGCATTTTCTTTAAATATTCCTTTTTTTATTATAAGGTGCCAAATAACTTGATAAACTTTTCAAGAATTTAATTATTTTAATAAAGTTTTCTTCTTCATCATGATATTAAGACTTTTTTTACTTTAAGCACATTCAAAATAATAATAATAATAATAATAATAATAATAATAACAATAATTATCAGCTATTAATGTATTTTGAAATGAATGTATATTATTTCAGATTTGAATATATTTTGAATAAATTAATAGATTTGAAAAATATAAATTTATAAATGAACAGGAAAAAAAAAAATTTTTAATTATGCCCCCCCCCCAAAAATATAAAAATGAATTATAATTCATGAATGGGCTGTATTTTTAATGTATTATTAATAAATTAATATAGAAAATCCTTATTTATGAATTAATAGAAAACAAATCACACCATTTACACCCTTGTGATCTATCAGGACTTTTTTTTATTTTATTTTATGCCCCCCCCCCCCCCCCCCCCAAAAATATAAAAAAAATATTTTAATTCTGAATTTTACTGTATTTTTATTTTATAATTTTTTTTGTATTTTAAATACATGAATAGATTTTAAAAATCTGTATAAATTAACAGAAAAAAAAACAATTTTCTTGACATATACATTTTATTTTTAGTTTATGCCCCACAAAAATATATAAATGAATTTTAATTCAAGAATGGGCTATATTTAATGTATTATAAAAACAATTTTCCTGTTCAGAAAAAAAACACAAATGAGTAAAACTTTAACAGAAACTGCATGCAATCCTTCTCACTGTTAATACAAACATTTCTAAATAATAACAGGCCCATCTTCTGACTGACCACAGATCTCATTGGAATAAATCTGGGCATTCATTTAGCTCGGTCACCAACAGCTTTATTGGCCTTTTTGGGACAACAGGGGCAATTTGAAAAGCTGTATGCGTACTTGGTGGGTGTCAATAGGCAGACGGACAGAATGACGCCTTCCTGATGGATTAACAGACACCGCTGAGGGCTACGATTCAACATTAACGTCTGCCACTTGGCTGATGAAATCTCAGGCTGTGAGGGTGCGTTCAGTGTGGCAGCGGTGGGACTGTGCCAGTTTGAGCTGGATGAAGACAGGCAGTGAGGCAAAAAGACCTGACAGCTACTCCAGGGTAATTCAGACACATATTCAAACCATGAACTATTCAGAACAATACACTTTCCCTAACAAATCTGGTTTGTGTATACCTTCTGTGTTATTGCAAATACTTCTGTATATTGCAAATACGCAGCCACACTTCAAGGCTATTATGATTCAGAGAGAAGTGGATCAGAGAAGTGAGAGGAGTCTAAATAATCTCTCTGACAGGAATCTCTTCAAATAGCAATATGAGAGCCACTGTAAGGGAGCCGAACTGAAGTGACAGCAATCAAGAACAACACTAATGACTCTGACTGTACAGCCCTGATGAGACAGCATAGGAAACAGCCTGAGTGCATGTACTGTATGTGCAGAGTTTGCTTTTCCTCTCTCTTCTTCTGACAAGAACCTAAAAGGGTTTGTAATGATTTTCAATACTTCAAGAGATCTAAGCAAGGATGACGTCACAAACAGTCCGAACACTTGGATCTTAACATGTTAAAAAAGTCATATAATAAAAATTAGCCTTAAAAACTTGTGGATAAGATAAGAGCAAAAAGAAATGTAATGCAGATAATGCAGAGCAGACTTTGCGTGCTTTACCTGGTGGAGGTCATTTCCTAGTACAAACTCCTGGAAGTATCCTGGAGCAGCAGAGGACGCTCGAATGGCTTGCCACATTTTATGCTGGCAGCCGCCCAAGTAGTGTGAGCGAACCCCAGGCAAGAAGTTATAATTCCTGAAGACATATGCTTTCAGCGGAAGGCCTCTGTTCACAATGGTGCTCACCGCTGACACCTAGAGGAAGCACTGAGTGATTTATCTAAACCGCGAAAATGAGAATTGCATTTTTTACCAAATATATATTGAAACCCACCTTGGGGCATTTAGAGTCCTTGGAAGTCTCGATCATTAGTCCAGGCCCCATTCTTTCTCTGTTGAGAATAAAAAATATATATATATATTTTCAATGCAATTTTATACGTGTCTCTTTACCTTTATTATTTTATTATATTATATTAATATCATTATATTATTTATTACCTTTTTCTTATTTTGTTATTTCTATTTTCAGGTCCAAACTATTGCTGCACTTTACAATGATAACAAAATAAATTATTAATAATAATAATAATAATAATAAAATCAGGGTTTTTTTTTTTGGCTTGTTTACTTTACTTTTAAAATAAATAAAATAAATTAAAATAGGCTCGTTCACTTCATTGTCTTACTTGAGGATCTCTTCCCAGATCTGGCTGTCATAGTACGCATGACTCCAGCCCATTTTCACTGTGCCCACAATTAGGTTCTGTTTAAAGACATCAGATCCCAACTTCCGATAGAGTTCCTCACACTCATCCAGAGGGATCTGGAACACTCCCAGCATAAAGGCCAGGATGGACCCTAAGGGGAAATGACCCCACAGATTTAAAGGAAATTTGTTCATTACTATACTTACTGGTAATAGACATTTTCCAAGAAGTTATCATAATATACCTGTACTAACTCCACATATGTAGTCAAACAGCTGGTAGACGGGCTTCCCTGTCAAACTCTCCAGCCTGTGCAAAGCCTGCAATGCAACCAAACCCCTACAAAACAACTACATCAAATTACAGGACTGCACACATTACATTTCACTGCAAATATAAACGTGTTCATTCATCTTATAACATACAACTAAAGGATCAATTCACTGAAACAATTAAGGAGTTTTCAAGAGTATAACAGGCATTAACTTTTTACATCTTAGGCTTAATAAATGTGGGAAAATTTCCACAAATCTGTACAGTACAATCACAGTTTATTTTATGTTTATGTATTTATATTTTTTTACTACATTTAATTAAATTTTTGTTGCTCACAAATTCAAAATGAAACATTCCATATGGACTTTAATTGAGAATTAAACGTATTATATCGATAGGTCTATAGATTAGTTGATAATCTAACCTTATATTTTTTCATGCAAAATTTAATGTTGTTTATTTTAACTTTAAAATGAAGGAAGATTAAGTATATCCTATCCCACTGCTGGTAGATATAATGGTATATAATAGTGTTATATCATTTTATTCTTGTTAAAACTGTGACATAAATCATGAATCATAAATCATTCAAATTAGCCTAGGATGATGGACAGCATCTAAAGGGTTTGCAAAATTGTGTCAGTTCTATTTTTGGATGATCTACTCTGAGAGAAATTTGGGCTGACCTATTTTATCTTAAAAGTACTTTCACAATCTGTTAACATTCAGTTAATAATCTTTCTCTAGTAGTCCTCTGTCTGTCACCTGGTCCCTCCTCCGTCGATGGAGAGGACACGTATTCCTCTGCCTTTGACTGAGTCATTGTAGCCCACCAGAGCCAGAGCCTGTCTCACTGCAGCCTGCAGATTGACGTCTCTGGCCTGCCTCAAACGCAGCAGACACGGGATGACCTTCTCCTACAGCCAGCGAGAGAAAAGATGAAATGAAACACAGAAAGGCATTAATGGAGATTACGATGTACACGAACAAATCCGGACATTGCAGATGGCTGGACACACACTTACAGTGACTGCCACCCCTCTGGTCTCTGGAAATTCCAGCAGGTGGAAACTCAGTTCCTCCACTCTGCTGATGGTGATCTTCACATCAGTGACTCGTTGAAGACTCTTGACCAGTGCTCTGGTTCGGTTATCCACACTAACACGTGCTATAATCTATATACAACACACAGAACAATTACATTTCATTCTTAAACATCATAATCAATGTTTTCCTGGCTAGCTTTTGCTTCTAATAAAATACACCATTAAACATATTCTATTATATTTAGAGGTATATTATTCTACCTTCTCCCTCTGAGACAACAGTCTCTGTGCTTTCTCTTCTGCCTCTTTTTGCTCCTTGCTTTCTGCACTCTTTGCATCCTGGGACGCAGCCCGTTCAGATCCAGAGGGCTTTTCCTTCTCTGCTGTGCCACTCTTTGAATCCGCTCTGAACTTTGGGACAAGAGGAGTGATGTAGTTTCCTACAAAAGCCTGGACGCTGGGCCTGGGGTAGGACAGGTAGTGACTGATGCCTTTCCTTGGCGATATGGGGATGTTTGAAACCCCCTCATCCTGAGCTGGAGCAGAAGGGGCTTCTGGACTTGGGACGGAGCTATTCTTGTCAATAACAGGGGGCGTTTCTGGTGTGGATTTATAGGACACAGGCACCGCCATTAGGATATCATCCTTGCTACTTTTTGGAAGAGCACTAAACTGGATCTGAGATGTCGAGGATGTTGTGTCTTCTCCAACCCGTTGTGATCTTTTGTCATCTTGCGTGTCACTTCCAAAGTAGGCATTGACATGTTCAGCCAGGTGATTGTACGTTTCATCCATGTTGGTTGTGAAGGCTGCAGGATGAAAACGTTGCAGCGTTTGCTTTGCAACTGCACTGGTCGTGTTTCCTGTGCTTCTAGACAGACTGCTGATAGATTTTGGAGCTTCTTTATGAAGTTCCATGTCTTTTTTCACCTCTTTATCTCTGGGAGGCTCAGATGTCGCCATGGTCATGACAGCTCCGGCCTCTGCCTCGGGACATTCCACTTTAACATCTATAGTTTTGCCCTGGGTGGCACTGGGTTTGAGGCGTGTGATCTTGGCGAGGAGCTCAGAGTTCACCGTTCCGCTCACAGCTTTGGTAACGGTGTCCAGTGTGCTCCTGATGCGCGACATGCGGTGAGGTTACTCGAGGGAATTCTGGGATACTCTTTGAGGAAACACACGTGAGTGGATTGGGCATCAGAGTTGCTGAGCCCTGCAGAGTTCAGTCAAAGCTTTAGCCATAAGTACTCTATGATAATACATGAGGTAGGAGGACTTTCTCATTTTAAAGGCAACCTGTAATGAGAAAGATTGTTATTATTAAATTAATAATGTTCAATATTAAGAAATCGTCAGTATCCAGAAAATCCTAGCAACTGCATAGCATTGTGCTAAAAATAGTCAAAACCCTTGAGCAACTGCAAAAGAACACCCTGGAATCACAATATTTAATATTCAAAGTGATTAAGATGTCATAAAAATAAGGTATTTTCTGTGGGGGAAAGAAACAATGAGCACAATGAGTGCTTAATTTTCATGATACTTTTCCAACATAAAAAAATATAATAATAATAATAAATGTAAAATGTAAAAGTAAATATCAAAAAATGGTCCCGTTTTTTAGTTAATAAATAAAAAGAAAATATAATATTTTATATTTAATATTCTATTATTGTTATTTATATTATTATTAATACAAATCAAATATTATTAAATAATAATAAATTATTAATATTATTATTACTATGATTCTGACTCACCATCTCTTCAGTACAGTGACGTGACTTCAGAAAGAAATGCACCTTTTTCGATTTTAATTGTTTCGTTTTAGAGCAGACATTTTGAGCTTTCTATAGATATATTTTTTATTTCTGTGAGGCATTTAGCTTAAGTTGAAAAATTTCTAATAGCACACATTTGTCTAGGTTAAAAGTTTAAACTAACATATGTTTAAAATGTTGTATATCTAGGGGATTTTATTGTAGGCAAGTGAAGTTTTGATTTGAGAAAGGTTAAACTGATCAAACGTAGTAGATTCACTGTCGGTCTCTTGGTCGTCACTTTAAAAAACAAAAACTTGTGTTTTACAAACAAAAAAATGCTACATTTTTCTACATTACCTTAATAAAGAAACAAAAGGAAATAAAACCACTATGCAATAAAAAAACTATTTGAACTATTTCAATGGCTGTACAGTAGGCTATATAAGTGGAAAAAAGAGCCAAAAATATTAATAGTCCTGAAAATAGGCTTAATTTCTTTTTTGTATGCAAAATATATTTGATTTCTCTTGCGTTATATTCAAAGTCGTCAGAACTATCATGAATCAGTTAAATTGTCTCTGGTTAAACTCACCAACTCCCAGTAGCTAACAACTCAGAGAAGGCGGACATTTTATATGAATAACAACTTAAACTTTATTTATTTATTTTTTATTTTTTTTTGCGGATACATATGACTAGAAATCGATAAATATACTGTAGTGCTCCTTTAAAGTTTTACGTCTCCATTCATTCAACTAACGTAAACATTAAACAGTGATTTTTTTTGTGTTCTACAGAAGTAAAAAAAAATCCATAAAAATGTTAAACGCGCTGAGGAAAAAAAAATAGAATGGAATTTTACAATCATTTGTAAAGCATCGCGTTTATTGCAAGAGCTAATGCACCCGTCACCTGTCAGTCATCACCATAGAAACCGACGTCAACATTTCAGAGACGCTGACAGCACACATATTGCACAAAGTGAGCATAAAATCAAAACTACAGCCAGCGTGTATTTCATCATAGAAACCTCCAAAATCCGACCAAACACACTGTCCGTGGGCGTTCACTTCCTCCCAGGACAGACATTAGGGAAAAGTGGCTGATGGATGTCATTGAGAGAAAGACTTTGCTTATGGACACTGTTGGCTTTTAACACTTCAAAATATGTCAGTTTAAGTCTGTAGAGCTGTCTACAAACGATCTCTTTCAATGGATATAAAGTAAAATGATTCGACTGACGCTTCATAAGGAAACACTGTAGTATCAATGTCTCATATTTACCATATAATGTGCTGTTTTGTCACTGCAGATCGAATTATCTAAACGCTGATGACTCTTACCTAAATATTAAGTTATCTAGATATAACTTGAATATGTTTATAGAGATAACGATTTATTATTGTTCATATGTTTATTATTTTTAAGAGGCAGCTCATTGGACTAGTGTTGTTTTGATCAGCTAAGACTGCATTAAATAATAGGCTAATTCTGATCTTTTAAACCGGAGTTTGAAATGTTAAGCATAAAAATGAAATGACATACCCGCCGAATCCTTATTATTCGCTGTTATTTCGTTCAGAGATATTATGAAAACAGAGAGAAGTATGAATCCAAAATTGACAATTTGACAGGAAACGTAGAGAAATAGAACAGGTGACGCGATGTGAACACAGCCAATCAGAGCGCCGGGAATCTCCTCTTCTCTTCAGCTGACTGGAGACAAACAAACAAACGGGAAAGAGCGCACTGCCAACTACTGGGAGTAAGTGAGACAACACCTCACGAAACGTAAATAAAGGTAGAGTTTACATAAAATACCATATTTAGAAACGTCTTATATATTATAGAAAATGTATAAACAAAGAATGATTAGTTACGTTAAAAAGCACAGTACAGTAATTCTGTTGTAAAGGCTAACTACATGCAAATGCACTGGATTTTGACATAAGCACATAATCTGTTAAATTAATAAATCTGAAATTACTAAACATTCAAAATATTAACAAAAACGAATAATATAATATGTATGTGGGTGTAATACAATATACATTTAAATAAATTTAATTGATTTAAAAGATTCTCTCTAAATATGTAAATGCAGATTTCAAGGGTCAGAATTCAATATTCTGTGCCTCTGATGTACCTCGCTGGAAAAATCTGTTTGGGTCAGATTCCTCCCTCTCAAAGTCCTCCAACTTGGAGAGCAAGAACTCTTTCTTCTGGATAAACTGAGCAGCCTGCTCCCATGCAGCAATTACCTGAAGTCACAAATACATCCGTGTGACAACATAAATCCTAGAGGATCATGATGGAAAGCCAGGAGAGTTCACTATCATTTTCTTACCTCCTGCAGAAGGCCCCTGTACTCATGAGAGCTGCATTTGATGGCCATGTCTAGTCACTGTCCTTCTGGCCGAAGCAGGGCGTTCCAGACCCTCTCCAGCCTGATCTGCATCTGTTCTCCATCCAGCAGTCCAGAAACTTCACCTTCCTCTCCCTCAGACTGAAGAATATCAATCAATCTGTCTGTCTGTGTGTCTACCTAGCTACCATCTATTTGCCAGTCTGTCTATATCTCTTTCTGTCTACCTATCTATTATACAAAAAAGTGACTGTGAGCTAGACTATGTGTTTCAAACTTCTTTCTGCTAAATAGAAACCTGTACTAAAAATAACAGTGACATGACATGATAGACGAAGGTCAGTGGAAAACAGAAGTGCTGTGTTATATTATGAGGAAGGGAACATGAACTCACTGCATCTCGTATTTCCTCTTCTGGATTTTTCTCTGAAAAACAGATATTTCTGCATTTATTCACATAGTTTTGGACACTAAATAATGCATTTTCATCATTTCATTTTTTTTTTAAGAAAACTGTAAAATACCATCCAGTTCTTCCTAATCCTCCCATCTCTATGGTGTTGATGTTCCAGAATCCAGGATTCTTGTTCTTGTCAATGTAACTTTCTCGTCTCCTAATTGAACTGATATGTTTCTGTTGCTTTCTGAAAGAGGTGATGATCAGATAAAAAATAGGTTAACTTAATATCAATAAAATAACAATATATTAATATAAATTAAAATGTTGGTGCTTAGCCATTTGCTGACTGTCACAGTGTATGAAGTTGAAGGGATGTTTCATGGATGTTCAACATGTGACATCAGTTATAGTTACTAACCAAGTGCAAGTCATCATGCATCATTCTCAGAGTAAAAGTGGGAGGATACAAAAAATAAATCATCTCATCTCGCTGCAGCTGAGCCAGCTTGTGTCTTTCTGCCTCTTCATCATCATCACTGTCATACAAGTGAAAAAGCACTGACAGATAATATAAAGAGTCCTTCAAAACCAGGGCACATACTGTATAACACAAGCACAACTGTTAAAGTCCACAAAACCTGAAAATATTTAGCATTTATTATTCATAAACAAACAATAGTTGACACCTCTGCCCCTGAAACTAGGCTCTGTATGCTCGAGCAGTTGCATTCGGAGGCCTCTTCCTGTTCACAGCCCTCTCTTTTCATTCTCTGCATTTATGCAAATCAGTTACAGCTTTTATATAATTTTGTGGTGTGAAAGAACGACAAATACACATTTAATAAGAAAAAAAAGAGCACTTGTGGGACATGCTGTATGGGTTGGGCCTCCTTAGTGAAGGGTTGATTAGTTTGTTATTAATTACTCTTTTTAGGCAGCATGTGGCATTTTTTCAGAGCGGGCTCAATCCTGGGGTCCTTTATGAGATTGAAAACTGCTTTTAATATTCTCAACTTCATAATATGAGGATGCTGTGACACTTCACCCATAAAACATCTACATTTGAAAATACTACATCTAAGCTCTTAATCAATTTACCTCATCATATCTATAAACATATAAAATAAGCTGAATTACTAAAATTATAAAAACTAAAATGTTAATGAAATAATAAAACAAAATAGAAAAAAAATGACAGCAAAACAAATTACTAAAACTTAAACTAATCTAAAAAAAAAAACGAATTCAAAATATACTATAACAGTACATAAATAATACTAAAATAATACTGTTGATATAAGAGACCTCTTTAGTGAGGACATTGTTGACTGGTGGGTACATGCTGAGTTTGATGGCCTCTGGGAGAACTCTATGGGACACTCGGGCCGCTGCTGTGCGTATGATGATTTGAGGAAAAAACCCTACACTGACCACGTCTCCTTGTGGGTGCAGAGGTTTCTCCACAAGAACTTTGTGCTTCTTTGTTTCCTCATCTTCCTTCCTCCATCATTTTCTAGAAAGACATTCCCGTCTTTAAAGTTTGATTTCCAGATGTCATAGGTCTTGCACATAATTCTGTCTGCAGTGAGTTTATTCCTGTACCTGTAGTTTTAGCTTGAGCCTTTGGAGTCTCCTGGAACTATAGCAGGTCAGGGATTCTATAAGCAAGCACAAATCTGTCTCACAGTTACCGTCATCCTTGTATTCACTCTCCTGTAATAATCTAAAAACACATATACACAAATTAGTTTCAGTTCCTATTACTCTTGCACATAAAGACTGTAAGGGTACTTTGTAACAGTTTTTTAATTGAAAAGTAAATGAAATAAAAATAGCTGTGGGGAGAATTAGAGACTTATTTCATCTTAAAGACTCCAAACTTTTGAACATTAGTGTGGAGTGTGTGTGTTTGTGTGTGTATGTGTAGGAATATAAATATACATTACATATACATACATATATATATATATACATACATATATATATATATATATATATATATATATATATATATATATATATATATATATACATACATACATACAATTTTAAACAGTCTTTAAATAAACTGTAAAAGAAAACTTGTCTTTTTAACAAACATTAAGTCATAAAACTGAATGCAAGATAATAATAATAATAACAAAGCTATTCAGTCTTGATAACAATACAAAATAATACTGTAATTTTCTATGCTAGTCTAACACATGGTGTACATCTACAAATACCAAAAGTCACAAGAACCCACCTAGTGAATAAATAAACGTACTGCAGTTTAAAGTCTAAATAACTCTATGAATACTAAACTTAACCTAAGAACAATCTTATAGTCGCCTCCTGTATTTAAGCCAAATAGGATATTTAATGAATGTTCAGAAATTCATTTTCTTCACAAATGTGATACAGACCATCAAGCTTCACAATCAAAACAGTATAATCCAAACAATAAAAATAGGCGTTCAGTCCTTATTTAGTATAATAAACTGCACTGACCTTTTTTAACTGGGTTAGTGTTCAGTGATAACACAGACCGCGTAGATGGGTCACAGTGCATGTATGAAAAATTAAACACAAACCACTTCCGTTTACATTGGCCCCTGTCATCCGGAAGGGTGGTACCTGTTCAACTTCTGCAAATAAGTCTTCTGTCGTCTCGTGCCTTGTGAAAAAAACAACATGGATATGAGAGAGTCCTCCTGGAGAGCCGTGCTCAGTCGGTCCTCGGCCGTTTGATCTGCTGTTCCTGAAAGGACGTACAGACGCAGATCTAAACCTCACCTGATCTGTATGCGCTCGTCAGGTAGACGCTGAACCAACCCGAGTCACCGTTTGGACACTTTTCAGTGCAGGTGAGTGATTTGAAGTTCGCTAAACCCTTTGCAGAGGTTTCGAGGCATGAAATCATGAGGGCTATGTCGTATTAACCTGGCTTCGGAAGCTTTGGGCGCTTGTTATTTACGGACAGGTGGGAATTAAACGGGTGTTTTGGTTACTTGTGTAGTAATCCATTTTGGCTTCTTGAGTAGCTAATAGGCAATGTTTATGTTTATCTTTTATGTGTAGCTATTTGCGTGTTACAAAAAAATAAAAAGTTTGTCAGTATCTTGTATTTTGTAACCTTAGTAAAAAAAAGCCATACATTTGATCTCATTAGCTAAAATCTAAAAACAACGATATAAGTAAATTAAATAAAATCAAAATTATATAAATATTTTTTTTAGTATGAAATGTATTTAAATATCTGAAGAGAAATCGGGTGCAAAAGAACTGCCGACATTATATAATAGAATTAACTCATTTGTTTTTACCTTAATTTCACTGAAATATTGAGCATATCCTAAAAAGTTATATACCAATAATGCATCAAATCAATTAAATAGATAAATAAAATAAATGATACAAGTTTCTCAAAACATAATTTTTATGACTCTAAGTAAAGTTTCTAATGGGGGAAACAAAAATAAAAAATAGCTTTTCTGGGTTCCTTCACACATGCACAATGCTATCCCTTCGTCATTTACGATATCATATGCAGATGTTTGGAAAGTGATGAACTGAGTCTGTTACATAAAGATAACCGAGGGTTAAAGGAACTTAATAAGAGAACACCAAACATAATCCTTATGTAGGTACCCCCTACCTACTTCTACATCGTAAACCAAATCAAAAACACTTAAGCATTCGGTTAATATTGTTCCTCTTGTTGACTCATAATGAAATTAGCAGTATTTAGAACTTCCTTCATGGGAGGGCAATATCAAGACGGCATTTAAAACCAGGGGTCTCCAAACTCAGTCCTGGAGGGCCAGTGTCCTGCAGAGTTTAGCTCCAGCCCTAATCAAAAACACACAAGCTAGCTAATCAAGGTCTTACCAGGTATACTTGCATCAAAACCCCTGCCTGGAAGTTTCAAGTTGGAGCTAAAACCTCTAGGACCGAGTTTGGGGACCCCTGTTTAAAACAAAGTCTCTTGACTAATGTTTAATCAGAAGAAGTGATCTTGAAACTTTCACAGCCTCTTTTTCGTTTCTGCATAAGTCACAGCCGTCATGAAGACAACTTAAAATGTCTTTTTAGTGCAGGTGGCTCAAATGGTGCTGTTCACGCTTGGCCTTCATTGTGCTCAGTCATGTTGTCGTTTATTTACAGAGGTAACATGACCTCAGTGCTACTGAGCTTTTCAAACTGAATACCCACATGCTTTCTATTTTCCCACGAGCACCTGCTTTGATAGCAGCGATTTTAAAGACTTTGCATCTTGTCACATTTGTCATTGTGCTGCTTTTGAGTTTTGGATTTATTTAGTCTTTTACCCTAAAATTGTGTGGAGTGATACTTTTCAAAAAGAAAAATTTCAGCTTAACACCTCTCTTTGGCAGATTCAGCTTATAATTATGTTCCTCTCCGATAGTTGCCAACCTCCAGACTAAACTGTCTGTCAATGTAACTTTCTCGTTTTTTTTTTTTTTTTTGCCCCATTATGATATTAGCTGACCAAAAGAACAGTGTTCACCATTACTACTTCCTCTGACCAGCACCATGAGTGGTCATCCACGGAGGATCCGTCTGAAGCCGTGGCTGTTGGCACAGGTGAATTGTGATTTACTATGCACATTGTAATTTCAAAGAACATTTCTGAAGAAAAGCCTAAAAACGATGGAATTTTAAAGATAGAATTCACCCGCGATTGAACGTTTACTCACCCTTATGATATAAGCTGTATAAATGATCAAAAAGCACCATAAAAGTAGTTTTATGACCTTGATTATTCCACATGCATTGATTCTCACATCAGTAAGACAGACCAAACCATGACACAGCATTTTTTTTTTTTAATATGTGCATATGCAAATGATATTGAGTGCTACATCAGATGGAAAGTAACGACTTGAATTTCAGTCTATACCTCAGATGACCATCAGAATACTTGAATATATCAATAAGGTTGGATAGAATACTTTTATGATATTTTTAAGTTACTTTAAATTTGTACATTTACCATTGCTATGAAATCCAGTGATTTCGATAGGAAACCCACCCAATTGGAAATTTTGCGTGAGGGCTATAATCCATGCAGCACTTCCAGATATCAGCATCTAAAATGGAAGCAAAACTAGTAGGGGAATATCATTTGAAATCTTGACGTCCTAAGCTTGTTCTACATTAGTAAAGTAAACATTTCTCACCCTGCTAGATTAACAGTGGGAAATACCCAGGACTGCACTGGCTCAATCAAGAGCGAAGACTGTTCCGGATCCCATGGAGACATGCCACCCGCCATATGCCTACCCTGGAGGAGGAGAACACTATATTTAAGGTGAGTAATATGGTATTGGAATCACTCATGTAGATATTGAAGTGGTATCTCGTCAATTTTTTACTCTGTACTTACACTGTTCTAAAGTTAGCACTAGGGGGAATTTGTTGGGGGGGGGTACTGAAATACCTTGTAGTTTCACTCTTCAGTATTTATTTATTCAAATAACAGAAAATGATTGGAAAGTCAGTGTTTTTGCCGAAAACTGAGCCATTACATGCCTGTATTTACAAGTTCTAGTGATGTTTAAAGATCATCTTTAGTATTTTTGCAAGCTACTTAGGAGAACTAAAAACAGAGTTTCAATTCCACTTGACTTAACTGTGGCAAAATTTTAAGAGGAAGTCAAGAATAGTATAGAACGAGGTGAAAGACTTTGCGAATTCATAATTAGTTCTGTGACTGTTAGAACTCATTTGAGGCATTTTTAAGCAAGTGTACATTAACAGACTTCACATTTAGCAGATTTATGCTTTCAAATTGAGTTTTTCATTTTCAGAAAAACACATCAAAAATATTTACAACTTATCCTGCACTACATAGATGTTTGTCAAATCAAATACTAGAATAGGAATGCCTCGCCCCCTGATGATACTTGAAATAGACTGTGACATAACTAAAGCTCATTGTCTGTTTAAAAGAGAAAGGAACAAGTCATGTGTCTAGATATTTTCTAGTCTGTTTTACTCCTTTTGCTCTGTAGGCTTGGGCTCTCGAAACAGGCAAATATCAGGAAGGAGTAGATGAGCCAGATCCAGCAAAATGGAAAGCCAATCTCCGCTGTGCCCTAAACAAAAGCAGAGAGTTCGGACTTCACTACGATGGCACGAAGGACACCCCCGTCCAGCCTTATAAGATCTATGAGGTGTGCGACCAATCAGTCAATGGAGGTAAGGACTGGGACACATGCTTCGGACCAGTTAGATGGGATACTTTCTGAAACAACGCTGTTTGCTCTCGATCTCTAAATGGGTTAGCTGCTCAGATCATTCAATATTTCCCACATCTTCTTGCTTAAGTAGGAAATATCAACACAGAAATGAAACCATAGAAGTCGAGCCATAAAGTCTTTAAGGGATAAAAGATGGAAAAGCCAATAAATGATCCCTTCTTTTGTTGATTTTAGATGCCGGAGATGATGAGGAAGAGGAGGTAAGTTCTGGAGAACATAGACAGAGCATAGATAAATGGCTTGATTAACTGCAAGTTGAAATAAATAAATTGTAAAATCAGCATGATTTCCACCAGTGTCTTCATGTAGTATTTTTATTTTTTTTTCCAGTTGCAGCACTTTGTCAAACTCTCCATTGGTAAGATTTCTTCAAAGTGGATGCTGTATGGAAAAAGTATATATTTAATATATATATAATTGTTTTTTTTTGTTTTTTTGCATGTTGCTTAACAGACCCTTCCAGCTACCCAGCATACCCTTCTAGAGTAGATGATCCGTTTAACTCCACTATTGCTGATGGCTATAATCCCACCCACCATAACCCTCCAATGAACCTCTTAAGAGATGTTGTCCATAATAACCTCAGTGGAGGTGCTCCTATGACCTCTCACCTCTCCCAGTCCAACACTGGTCCTTCGGCTGGTTCTTTGACTGAATTTCCCAGTCAAAGTGCAATCAAAGTTGAGCAGGCACCATATCCCTGTGGGGGACTTACGAACGGTCTGGGAATGGGGACTGGAGTCATACCGCCTCCTCTTCTTCAAGATGTAGTCACTCATTCTGTAGGCCCTCAAGCCATGGTGGACAGCCCAATGCAAGAGGAACCAGTTCAAGCAGAGAACCAGGTTCATCCCTGCATCTCAGAGTTGCTGAGCAGTCCGCACATGTTGCCCTGTAAGCCTCTAATGCCTTGTTTTTTACTGAGTAATGTTGCAGTTTATGATGTCCCGCCAGTTCCATTTGAGTATTGCTGATGTTAATTGACTTTGCAAGAGGTGTGTATAGAGCTACTAAAACAAGTGCACACCTTAATTGTATTGTGAAATTATGAAAATTTCAGTTGTTAGACTGGTAATCCATTATTAAAGAAAAAGTTAATCCAAAACTTAACGGTCCTTCATTATTCACTCTCATGTATTTTCGATTAAAAAGAGAACATTATTTTCGTAAAAGCACCATAAAATGATCAAAATAGTTTTCAAAATGAAAACCATTGACTTTTGAAATATTTGAAATATCTGCCATGATTTGTTAAATCTAGCCCAACATGTATTGATAGACCAGAATCAAAAAGATGAGTGAAAGAGAGCTGTCGAGAACATTTTCAGTGATCAATCTAAATTTAGATTTGTTTCTATATAGCTACAGAAGTCTGGTATGGACCACTTTTATAATGCCTTGAGTAATTTTCTATCACTACATCACCATTTGCTTTTCATTGTATGGAAAATAGCAGCATCAACATTCTACTGAACATGTCTTTTTGTGTTCCACAAAAGAAAACCTAGAAACAATGGTGAGTAAATGACGATAAAATGTTCCTTTTTGTTTTCTCTTCCCTAGTAACTGATCTAGATCTCAAGTTCCAGTACAGGGGTCGGACAACTGGTTCTTTGACCGTCAGCAACCCTCAGGGTTGTAGACTTTACTACGGTAATCTGGCGCCCACACCAGAGCAAGTAGAGCTGTTTGGTCCGGTAACGCTGCAGCAGGTGCTGTTCCCAGGAACCTCTGAGATCCAGAATGAGAAGCAGAGGTTCTATACAGATCATCTGCTGGATGTGATGGACCGAGGGCTGATTTTGGAGATCAGAGGACAAGATATCTACGCAATCAGGCTGTGCCAGTGTAAAGTGTTCTGGTCCGGGCCAGGTGTGCTCGAGCAGGGTCCACCCAATCCAATGGAAAGAGAAATGAAGATCAGGGTCTTCAGTCTGAACAACTTTCTCCATGGTAAGAGGAATCAGTCTTTAATTTCAATAATCACAATATCCTAATTTATTGTGACTGCTTTACAGCACTGACCAACAATTGAGCACATATGATAATGGGTCTGGATTCAACCACTGGGTTTTCTTTGAACCTCAAATTTCAGAGTTTGGAAGAATTATTTTTTTTTATGTACTGTTAATGAAGAATAGCTTTAAACTTGACATAAATGTCACTGATATATGAGATGACAAAATGTTTCAAATCCATTCTGTCTGTAAGCGCGATGGCGTTAACACACTTTGCTCTTCATTTATTGCACTAGTACTAAGAAGCTTCCTGTCTTTGCTGGGAAGTGAAAAAGAGAAAAGAAAAAGTTACACAACACATTTTCACAATTTTCAATTGCATGTTTTTAGGAGACACCAAATGGGATCATTGTGATTTGGTATGTAATTGATTTAGTTTACAATTTGTTTTTGTTTTTTTTGTTTTTCAGGTCTCATTTTGTATCAGAAAGGAGAGGCGCCCACTCCACCACCCTTTGAGATCTACTTCTGCTTCGGAGAGGACTGGCCAGACAGGAAGCCCAAGGAGAAAAAGCTCATCGTTGTCCAGGTTTGGAGATGAAATCCATGTTTATTGGTTTCATTTAGAGTGCAAAGACTCTTTAGTTGTTTATTTGTGCAAGAAGGTGTACAAGGCTGTGCACAATGCACAATATTTTAGCCAATCAGCATCAAGAAACAGAGCTGTTTCACAATTTAATGAAAAACCATGCTATATTGCATTATTGGCAACAATAAAAAGCGTTTGTTTCATGCCAAAGATTTTACTATATTGTGTATTTTAACCAACCAGCATCCGAAACCAGAGCCATATTTTAAATCTAGCAAACCATGTGGTGTTAGCAATGATAGGCAGCATTGTATTCGCAACATATCACAGCTATAACTAGGAGAGCAAACACCTTAAGTCAAAACTGTTATTACATAATGTATTTTAAGACAAGTGCTATTTTTTATGATTTAGCATTCTTTTGACTTAGCAAACCATGTTACATTGTTAAATTGTGTCAGCAAGAACATGCAACATTGTGTTCACAATATAGCACTAATAAAACTAGATGAACAGATGTTGTATTTTAGCCAATTAGCATCCAGAGCTAGAGTTGTTTTATAATTTAGCTTATCAAAACTAGCATTGATTGCTTTAGCTTAACAATAAACAGCATCTGCTCATACTAAAACCTGCTATTTTCCCATTATCTAGGTTGTTCCAGTTGTTGCAAGAATCCTTACAGAGATGTTTTCAGGCGAGCTTTCGTGGTCCACAGACAGCATTCGGTTGCAGATCTCCAACCCTGACCTGAAAGACCAAACGGTGGAGCAGTTCAAAGAGCTCCACAGACTGTTGCAAAGTCAAAATGCGCACCACACCTGGGCTCAAAACATCCAATAACTGTAAGAGGAGCTCATTTTACAACACCATCTTGTTCATTGCCTGCTCAGAATGGGAAGATCTATGGAGTACTGGAATAAATGCCCTCAATGATGCCATACTGAAAACATTTCCATTGGAGACCAAACTTGACATTTCTTTTCCCACATTTTTTGCCTTCATGTTAACTTGTCTTTTAAAATGTTATATTTCAATAAATACCATTGCAGTATTTTAAATTGTTGCTGACATGACCAGGTTACCACAGTATGATTCATCTCCTTAACGTCTGAGCAACCTTAGTACAACTCTGACTCTGTAAAAACCTGAAATAAGCTGTCACTATTAGATTTAAGACTTACATTATATGCAAGTTCTTTGCAAACATTACGAGAGCAGCTGGATAATATCTGCTGACCTCATCCGATGGGGTCCCTGCCAGCAACACGAATCTGTTGAACTTGAAAGGATATGACTACATAACATCCATTCAGCAAATTTGCTGTGGGAGGGGTGACCTGAGGGTTTACATGTCTAACTGAGAGAAACCCATGATTGCAGGGCCTTTGGAAAACTAAAAGACAATAGAGGAGGGTTTGATTTACTATGACTCAGAAAACGAGACGGACCCATATAACTTTCTTAAAATGAAACCTGGTCAAACAGGTTCTGAGAGCTGCAAGAGAACGTAAAATCACTTCTCAAACACAATAGTGCATCTGAAAAGATACGAGACAAAAATGAGTTTGTTCCTCACAATGTTGGTTTTATTTGTTCACACAATCGGCCGAAGACGATCTCTGCATCTCAAAATGTGCCAATAGGGTGAGAAAGAAAAAAAAAAAGCCTCTGCCAGTCCACTGAATAATTTACAGCATAACCTGTATGGATAAAATCCCACCCAACTTTAAAAATAATCAAGGGTGATGCCAAGTCTCCCAAGATTCTCCCTTTCCAAATGTCCCACAGGCGCAGGCTGCTGCTGTGACGATCTTTAATTTGGTAGTCGTTTTTATGGCACTGGCAGCAAAGCCATATCTTGATCTCTAAACACACGTCCATGAAAATAAATCTCCATTTGTTTTTAAAAACGTACAAGTCTCTCTTTTTTTTAATGATGCATTATGATTTGCAACCAGGCACATCCTTATTTTTCGTTGGTTTTTGATCGACCCCCAGAAATCCGACCGATGCAGAAGTTCATCTATGTTTTGAAATGTGTGTGTGTGTGTATATATATATGTGTTTTTTTCAGCCTCCATTCGATGGCCCCCCTCCCACAAGACAACGGTGTCCCTTCCGAAATACCCCCCCCCTTCTCTCAGTGCGGCTGACATCAGTGTGCTCATAGAGGTAAAAGGGAGGGATGGGGCTGCAGTCTTGACACCCACAAGGCAAACTGCTTTTCCTGAAACCCTGCCACTCCAAAGCTCCAATTCGATTGGTCGGCTTTCCCATGGTGCCAAGTCGCACAAATCCTTCATGCAAGAGTTCCCTTTAGTTTCTCAACAGTGGTCATCATGGTCATCTCCCTTTGCCACTTCCTCCAAATGTTAGCAAAACAAAAAATCTGACCTGCAGAGGACGAGAGAGAACATTTTAAAATGCGGAATTTATTCAGAAATATTTATATCATTCCAAAATGTTTGACCAATTAATTTTCATGAGTTCTTCAGTCATTTGTGACTTAAAAAAAAGGATGTTTTTTGACGATGTGTACGATCTTGTAAACAACTTAATCTGCTTATAACTTGATCAAATAAAAAATTTAGCACCTCCTGTTTGCACAACAGTAAATAGTGTTGGGGGGGAAAAAAGATTAGATTTGACAACAACAAAAAAAAGATTTTAAAAATAAATGTAAACTGTTTTCTTGTATGATTTTTCTTATCAGCAGAAATAATTGAAAAAAATTTAAAAGAAAAAGATACATTTAATTTTATAAACTTAGTTCAAGCTTTACTTTATTAAAATATCATAATACAATATTTACATGATAATTATTACATGTATATAGTTCCATTTAAAATAAATAACACCAAAAAAGAAAGTTCAATTTAAAAATTTATTATATCAAATAAATAAAAAAAAAGTAAAAAATACAATAAATTATTTGAATTTTATTCATTACATTAAGTTAACATTGAAAAATTAAATCTTTAACATTTTAATAAATCATATTGATAAATTAGTGCAGGGCAACGTTTAATTGAAAAAAAAAAAAAAATCGCGATTAATCGTACGATTGTGATTAATTGCAATTAATCACATTGTTATGCACAAAACTAATAATGCATTCAAAAGTAGTGTATTGTTCACTTTTTCATTTAAAAGTACTGCTATATGAACAAAAGTGTAATAACATTTGTAACCCTGGACAACAAAACCAGTCTTAAGTCGCTCGGGTATATTTGTAGCAATAGCCAAAAATACACTGTAGGAGTCAAAATTATACATTTTTCTTTTATGCCAAAAATCATTAGTACATTTAGTAAAGATCCATGAAGATATTTTGTACAATTCCTACTTTGTATATATATATCAAAACTTAATTTTTGATTAGTAATATGCATTGCTAAGAATTCATTTAGACAACTTTCTTTAAAGGCGATTTTTTTTGCACACTCAGATTCCAGATTTTCAAATAGTTGTATCTCGGCCAAATATTGTCCGATCCTAATAAACCATACATTAATGGAAAACTTAGTCTCAGTTTTCAGAAAAAATTCAAGGTTTCGTGGTCCAGGGTTACATTTGGTTTGCAAACACTTTAAACAAATAAGGTGCTTTTTTTTACAGCAGTATTCCTTTTACATAGTAGCAGTTAAAATATTTATTGTAAACCTTAACTTATAACATAAATGTAATTAAATCAAATATAAAACAAGCTATTATTTGTCACTGCCAGGACATGAACGTTTTTATAGAAAATATAGAAAAGGGCCTCGATCATAAAATTATAACGGGCATCTTCTGAGTAGAGACCTGCACGATTGCAGGACCCATCGCAGCAGCGTGCGGCGTGGGACAACACTTGATGTGCGGGTAGAGAAAACTACCTATTTCTAACTTATGTCATGATTACAAGCTTGTTGCATTCTTTTCTGTTAAAAATGACAGTGGTTTGTGAATGTTGATGCTTAACCAAAATAATTTGATCGGGAGCATCCCCTCCTGTGAGCCATGATTTGTCTGTATGTGTATTCATAGCCATTGAGCAACGGAATTTCATAAAAAAAAATGTTAACATGCGATAAAATAATTATCGGTGTTTATGCGTTTTCGAGTTAATGCGTTAACTTGCCCAGCCCTAATATAAATATATAGTAATACAATATAATATTTTTACATCTTAATATAAAAGTTAATTTTAAAATTATTTAAGAACACAGTATAAAACAAATAGAAAAATTTTAAAATGTATTTAAAACTAATTTTAAAAGGAATTACATTTTAAATCAACTGATCTGATCATTTAAATTAAAATAATTACATTGTTAAACATCATTTATTGAGTAGAAAGTTTCCATGTTATGCACAATAACATGACAAATTTAGAGTTCAATATGCTTGTGTCACCTGGTCTTGCAGCATCAGCGTGTAAAAGACAGCTATCGGTACAGCCTGGTGAACTCTCTTATCGCCCAACAAACCTGTTTACATTCTTCTGCACTGGGGTGACAGATTAATAGATAGATGGAGAAAAAGTGAGAATAAATTAGCATCACTTTTCATCAAACTAATAAACAATGAGCTGGTCTGTTATTACTAATCACAGGTCAATTTCCAAACAAGCCGAGAGCATGGGCGAGCAACACAACAGCGCTGCATCCATCAGTCTGGCATGGTTTGGACTTTCCATGCAACGCTGTGACTCATTTGTCAGAATATGCATTTGACATCTGTGCATGACACAATGCTGGGAGGCTCTTCATTCCTCAGGTCAAGACTTGCCAAAGTATGAGATACTTCACCTTCTTGGACGACTGGTTATGGGAACTTGTTAATGCCGTATTGAGCTAACCAGAAGGAGAACCGAACTTGCACCAACTTGCAATACCCCAAAAGACAAATGTTGCGAGTAATCTACACTGATAAGCACTATATTACTTTTACAAAAGCTTGTTTAATTAAGGAACAGGCAGATTTCTTCAGGAGTGTAATGAAATTATAACGAAGTTATCTTAATGCAGTTGATGTTCACGGCCTACTTTGAAGGATCAGGTGACAGCCGGCACAAACTCACCTTGTGACCTGCTTATGGAAGTCGGTGAGCTGCTTGTGTGTGACGGTTACAGCGCCTCCTGCTGTTTCTTTTGGAAGACCCTTCAGCGCGGTTTCCAGCCAGCGGCAAAATGTCTAGAGACAGAGACAGCCACAACATGTGACAATTTTTACATCACAGCCTCATTTATGAAAGAATTGATAACTGACACAGAAAATCTCTTTAAGATCTCCGAAAAGTATTTAAAAGACAAGATTAGTCAACCCTCTTTGCACACCTTGGTAATAAAATACCACCGGCTATAGTAAAATATTTTGTTCACTCGCCAGACTAAAGATTCCACCAACTCAGTTCATCTTCATTATTCATTATGAATGAAAATGTATGATTGCATATTTGCCATTTTAACTGAACTTAGGACTCTCACATGCGAGTGATTTACTCACATTTTACAAGGTTGTTAGTCTAAATGATTAAAAGTGTTTACATTTCAACCGAACACAGACAGCGTGATTAATATTCACTAAGCCAAAAGCTGCATAAATATGAGCTCTGGGAAGTAACAAATTACTAGCCAATGGTAATTCTATTGCCAAGGTGTTTGGAGATATTTGAAATGTGTAAAGGTTAATCTGTATTTGAGGGACATTCAAAAAGTGTTGCGTGTTCAAAAAGAGTAAAAGCATACCGGCCGATCAAAGACCATTATCTCCCAGAGTACCTCTGCTACATCGGGCAGGGTGTAAGGTGGCAGACAGAAACAGCAGGTGTTGATCAGCTGAGTCACTAGCTGCTGCCCATGTTGCTCCATCACCTGACCAATCAGACCCTTACGTGCCTCAAAGTCATCCTCGTGCTGAAAGAGAAGAAAATCAGTTATATGCACTTAAAATGTATATACAAGGTTTTTCGATTGGTTTAGCTTGATCGACGGTGCTGCTTACGTCATTAGTGACCCCTGTGTGAATAAGGTCTCTGATAAACTTCATGACGCTGCAGTTGGCATCTCGATGGTCCAGAGTGGTAGAAGCGATGGCACACTGGATGATGTGGACGACAATACTGCTGTTCAGCAGTGTGACCGGACTGCGCTGGACAAACCTGAAATAATGAGAGGAAATGGCTTTTCTTGCATTTATTGTCGTGCGGCAAGTCGCTTATTTTGAACTTGTTTTATCATATCAAGTTGCTTGTTTTTCTAAAATAGAACTGATACCTTGTGGCGAGTCTAAAGAGATCGTCCACTGTGTCGGGGTGATTGCGCAGTCCATTAGGCTGCTCTAACAGCTGGAAGGTCGGCATACAGAGAGCCTGCAAGAGGGGAAAATGCAGCTACTGATCAATAACACTTATTTAATCATCATCATCATCATCAATTTTAATCAACTCAACGCAGCACAAGATTCAAATTAAATAACTTTGTAAGCTGGTCAATGCCAAATTAGTTTTAAAATATGTACTTAATGTTGGCTTCATAATGTTTTCAAAAACGTTCATACCTTGTTCAAGCTTAATATAAAAATATTATATATATTTTGTTTTTTAAGTCTAAAGTCTACCTACATGAGATTGCGGGTTAGACTGGTGTGTTTCAGGCGTACCTGTAGCATATCCAACAGGCCTTGTCTGCATCCTTCCTCCATGCCGTACTCATCCACTAGAATGCTGCCCAGGTACAGGAAACAGGAGTGAGGGTACACCTGGTACACACTCACCATCTGAAACACAAATCCATTTATGAGATCTGCACTGTCTGTTCCATTTCAGAAACACACACTCAGATCGATGGATGTGCTTTTTTAAAGCAAAAAGACAAACCTGAGTAACAAGTGGCTGTAACAGGCAAGCAGAGCCTTTGCCTACACAACGCACTGCAAATCTCAGGCAGCGGCAGCAGCGCTCCACTATCCGGTTATCATTCTGGTGGGCGTTTAATGTCTCCGACATCACCGGCCAGATCTACAACAAAGAACAGTGATGATTAGAAAGAAACACACTTACAGACAGAGTACCGTGTCATTCAACACACAGCTAAACATACCTCTTGAATTACTTTCTGGCAGGGGTGTGTCTGTCCATTCTCTACTATGGGGTTTGTGTGTCTAATAGAGAAAGATTTCAACCCTTTAAGAACATTTTTTTTAAAACAGCATGAACTGAAACAGCACACATTTAACTTCTTTAATGTGACATTTTTGTTAAATGAAGATTTAATGAGAGGAATTTAATTTTATACAACTGGATTCAACGGAATTGTGAAATGTATAATATTAATAATAAGTGTTATTTAAAGAGTTTTGTTTTTTTACAATAACATGCAGAGATAAATTGTGAATTTACGAGCAAGACAATATGGTGTAGAATTCAGATGAAATGTTATTTAATATCTTTCATCTATACTTAGTTATTAGTTTCATAAACATTTAAAAACGTAGTTTTTTTATATAAATATAAAACCAATAATCTGCAAGGACAAATGTTACACTTAATTTTAACATTTTCGTTTTTTCTTTAACTTCTATTTTCACATTAAAATTCAGATTAAAATAATATTAACAATTTAAATAATAATAATAATGTAAAAAATAAATTTAAACAAAATTAATACATGATCAAACCAATAAATAAAAACTCAAAATAAAAATCAATAAAAATAAATACATAATTTAAATCAAACTATTATTTAATAAACATTCCATGTATACTTAATACTTTAAACTACTAAAACCTTAAGAAATTACTTTAAAATCCTTTTCAAGTTGAATATATATATTTTTTTTTTTTTTTTTTTTTTTTTTTTTTTTAAACAGAAATATTCACAATATTGCAAAGGTGTTGATGTTGAATCTCACCTGAAGATAACAGCCAGTCTGTCCAGCCACACAGTGGGGTCTGATAACTTCCCACTACTGGAGTCCTGAGTCAGCAGCTGGACACAAAGACAACACAGACATTACTTTGTGTTAACCACCAACATTCAGAAATACAGACCACACAGTAAGAAGTATCTAACCTTCCTCAGTGCCATGACCTGAACCGCACACAGATCGTTCAGACACTCTGTGATCTTCTCCAGGGGGAGGCGGGCCAACACCAACGCCGTACCTGAGATAAACCAATCACACCACTTAAACAAAACCAGCTATACAACAAAGGCATGACTAAGATCAACAGAAAAGTGTTGACTGCTATATATTTAAAAAAGCTTATTAAAGAAAAAAAAAAACACACCTTTCAGTAAGCCAACCGCAGCATCCGTTGACAGGGCAAAGGAGTCGAGCAAGCGAGCGATGTTCAGCAGGCCCTGGAAGTGCTGCGCCATGTGATCTCGACACACCGAACAGATGTTGTGAATGGCTTTAGCTGCCACAGAGGCCAACGGCTTCTCCCGCAAACCCTTCATCAGGAAATTCAAAACAGGATCTACCAACCCAATACAGACATCATGAATACACACACAGAAACAATACATCTTGTGAGTGAAGATCATGTATCACGTAATGAACCAGACTGTGACAGTCACCTAACATGCAAGGGTTCCGGTCGATCACTTCACTCATCTCGCCAACCAGCTCGATGCTGGTGTAGCGAACAGCAAGGTGGACCGTCTCGGGAAGCAACACTACCTGCTCCAGCACCTCCGTTAGTGTGGGATTATTCTCACTAGGAGCCAGCAGAGGGAGAGGGAGACAATTTACAGTTACAAACAAAACGCTATATGTGCAACAGATTCACCAGTGCTTTTGACAAATAACTAGGCCTTGGTAAAGCCCAAAGTGTACTTTAGCGGTCCACGTTCACACGGTCTGCGTACAACAGTGCACGGTTTATGTTGAGACTAAACGAGTCAAGGAAATGGAATTCAGAAAATTAAGTATACCACCGAGCCTCAAAAATAGAGATTTCATGATTTATCTATTTTGTTGTGTAAAAAAGATGAGTAAATCAATCTCAAACACTGGACTGAACAATATCCAAAAGAATCAGAGCCAAGTAAGTTAAGTATCAAATCGAGAGCTTGTCAATCAGAATTTAAATAAATCTGTAATCCAATATCAATAACTAGAGCTATACAAAGTGTCAGAAATATATATTTTTAAAAGGCATATCAGCATCATACACTAATCCCAATTCCAATAAATTACTACATAGTTTACAAATGATAACTGTATCATTAAACATTACAAAAAAAAAAAAAGTTAAGTAGTAACCTCAAAATACAGGACAATCAGATAATGAAATGTATAATCAGCAATAGCATGACTCAAAAAGTTTGCACTACCCCAGCCACAGGTGTGAATTTGATTGGTGAAAGCAAGAGTCTTGAATATGATGTGGTTTAGGCATAACTGAAAGTGATACTTACGGATCTATACTCTTAGCAATGGAAGCCATGATGAACAAAACTGCCTCAGTTACTTCCCATGGGGGGTTTCCCTCCTTCAGAGTCGAATACAGCTGATGAGAGGACACAAAGTATTTATAATAAGATCGGTAAGGTCTAATATTCCCTTTCGTTTCTCAATAAATCATTCTAAATTTTAAAATCATTTTGGGGGCTTTTCTTCAAATCACTTTCAGTTCATGTTTCTACTAGTATAAATTCTACCTGTGAGAAACACTCCATGGAGCCGACTAGAAAAATGACATCTTTCACAAGATCAGACACTCTCATCCTGAACTCGCCGAAATCATCTGTGTCCTCCGGGACTCCTTCCTGTACAGGAAACACAAAATAAGAGATGAAGAAAAACAAATCATGAAGCTTATTCAATTTTGTTGTACAAAAGAAATAAGTACTGGAAAGAAGTGGCTTGTATTGGATATGGGAGAAAGATATGGGAAGGGAAGGACGCTCACATGATCCGGGTCAAGCTGGCAGTGGCGGGCGAGACTGTGCAGTAGTCTCTGTATGTACGGCTTGAACACTCTGTGGACCGCCGGATCGTTCATTTTATAAAGAGTTTCTCCCAGACGGTACCAGAAGTTGAACGAGATTTCAACCACCTGAAGGAGGACAAAGGTTCCCGACAGACAGTTCAGAGGATGCTTGAAAATCTCATAGTCACTTTCACTTATCATTATGTGTGAATGTGTCAGCTTTCACTCTCACCTCATACTGGGGATGTCCGGCACAAATAAGGAGTAACTCTAGGATGCGGAGATCTCCCATGCCTTGGCCAGGTGTCCTTACTGTCATCTCCAAAAACGTCTCACACAATTCGGTAAAGATCCGGCAATAATTTAGCACCCTGTGGTGGAAAAGCAAGAAAAAAAAAATTACAGATGCAGTTTACAACAGTTTCAACACAGATCACTCGCACGGTCTCAAAACCTAAAGAGCTTCCTGATAGAGTATGAATATATTCGGCCTTTTAAATTACCTTCTTTTGGCCAAATAATAAAGATTAGTGAGGTTTGCTTCAATAGGAATGTAAAAATCCATCACGGTGGAAACAGCAAATGAAATGAGATCATTTGTGAGAAGAGTCTCTCATTTTGAGTATTGCACAATTTGACGTTTTATCTTTGCAGCATGCTAACATCAAACTCACAGAAATCACCCAAGAGTCCAGTCTCCTGTTCGCTTAGTGCTATTTGTTTTAGCTACCCATGCATACTATTCCAAATGCCACTTATATGGTGGTCCCATGAGACTTAAGATGCTGTCTTATGGCATCTGACTGGGTATCAGAACAGAGCTATTTTGTTTGAGACTTGCATGACCTGCGTACATTGATCACAAATGATGCCATACGTACTTATCGAGGTCCTCTCGGGCTACGGCCATGTGGTAGGCTGTTTCTAGAGAGAGGACTCCCTGGAAGAGCTGCATGGCCAGAGGCATGTGTACAGCCACATTCTCGATCGCATACAGTGCTGAGCACACGCAGTCTGATGCCGCCTCATGCAGGTTTGTGGACGTCTCGTCCCTCTGCTGTAATGAAGAGAGGGGGAAAAAAGATATTTTTAAAGTAAGAGAAATGGGGAGTTAAGTGAACACCTGACTGCATTGTCTGAACTTACCATGACTTGGAAGAGAATCATCAGCAATTGATTGTTAGCCATGAAGTTGTTGTCCAGCACTCCTAAATTAAACCAGCTCCCCAAACACCGGAACACCTTGATAAGCATCTTCTCATCATGTCCAGACTTCTCCGCACACGTCACCTGATCATGGAAATACAACAACATTCAAGCTCACAATCATAAACTATTATTTAAATGTTTATGCAGGGCCTAATCCACTAAAATGATTTGCATGGATGGATTGATAGCACAGAACAAAGAATAAGTAAAAGCAGCAACAGACAATGGCCCCATAGAGGAAGAGATGTGTTTTCATGCCTTGCAAACTTCATTTTGTGAATTCTGCTTATTTAAATAAAGTAAACCTATCGGGTTAATAAATAATTTGTTACATTTATATAGCGCTTTTCTGGGTACTCAAAGCGCTTTACATGAATTGGGAGAATCTCCTCATCCACCACCAATGTGCAGCATCCACCTGGATGATGCAACAGAAGCCATATTGCACCAGAATGCTCAACACACACCAGCTTACTGGTGGAGAGGAGACAGAGTGATGAAGCCAATCAGTGTATGGGGATGGTTAGGAGGCCATGATGGTCAGAGGCCAATGGGGTAATTTTGCCCGGATGATGGGGTTACACCCCTACTCTTTTTCAAAAGACATCCTGGGATTTTAAATGACCACAGAGAGTCAGGAGCTCGAGTTTAACTTCTCATCCGAAAGACGGTGCTTTTTTTCAGTATATAGTGTCCCATTAAGACCCACACAGACTGCCAGGGTGAGCTCCCCCTGCTGGCCTCACTAAAACCTCTTCCAGCAGCAACCTAGCTTTCCCAGGAGGTCTCCCATCCAGGTACTTAGCAGGCTCAAACCTGCTTAGCTTCAGTGGTTTCGCATTTAAAAAAGTCAATAGCAAATACTTAAACTAATAAGAAAACATACTAACAGTAGCATACTTTTCAGCTTGTAACACTCCCAAGAGAAAGGGAAACTTGAAATCGAATCACAAGACCCCTTTAACAATACCGGCATGGAAATCCATGTCTCTTCCTTGCTTTAAGTGTCTGGAGTATGTGTGAAAACCATTCAACTTTGGACCGACAGGCTAGGCATCTTATCTGATGACAGAAATTGTTGTACAAATATAACTGTGTTATACCAGAAGAGTGACCACTGTGGTAGAGTAGTAGGCCAGGTCCTCAATGATCTCAGACCGTCGATTGGCTCCGATCCTTAGAGAGCGGCTATGCACCTCCTCCGGCAGAACGGTGAGTATCTCAATCAGGAACGGCATGGAGGACACGTCATTACTGTATCTGGAAGACGCATAACAGAGCGTTGGGTAGACTATGACATTTCAAGGTGACACCAACTATTTTAATTCTTTTAGAATTTTAAGGTAATTCATAAAGTCACAAAAAATCTTGCATTTTAGGAAATTTTGCCACCAAGCAATCCTGACTTACTTTCACTATCTGTAATATCCATTTTGGAGTGAGTAAACAGGGTCAAAGATAAGGAACATATCAATTACATGCAAATGAAAAACTCTGGAGTGGATTCTTACTTTTCTATCAGGGTTTGAACACAGCCTTTCCACGAGGCCATCTGAAGAGCCAGATCTGCGATTGCCAATGCAAGCTGGGAAAGAGAATGACATTAAAACACCAGTGACACTTTCTTAACTGTTCTCAATATGTAGCACTGCAGTGTGGTCGGGATGGACAGTCCCTGTTAACACCTCACACTAAATGTCCAAAACACAATCATGAATACCAGATGTTTGAGATCATCACCACTGATTTTCATTTTGATTCAGGACACAAATCACGTCACGTTTAGCAGATGCAACCCGAGTTCAAACAGACGATGGGACGTTACCTGTGTGATGATGATGGGAGACAGGTCTTTGAGGTTCTGGATGTGAGACAGGAGTGAATCTCTCAGTGCGGTGTGGGTCTCTGGGGGAAGCTCATAGAACGATGTCTGGATCTTCATCTTCATTGTCTGGGCTGCGAAGTAACACGATTCCACGTCCTGCTTCAGCTGCAGGAGCTGATCGGAGATCTCCCATGCGTACATCTGCACAGGAGAACAACTTCAATGAGGAAGTGCCAATAAGCTGTCAGATTACCTCTTAGAAAACATGACAATACAAAAAGCATAATAGAAAAATAATAACGCTTTACATTCTTGCTTAGTCTGCAATAGCGTAATGTAATGCACTGATGACATATCATGTCTTCGTGGAGGTATGCAAATATATACATTTACAGGCAGGTAGGACAACCTATCGAAGTCCTCGGACTGAGGGATATAATTGGACGAAAATGTTATGGTCCTACGCCTTCCACAGACTAAAAAAAATGCATATAAATACATGTAGACACACTTAACTTAGTAATTGCCATCAGGATGTGAAAAGACTTACCAGAATTACAAAATATGTCTTTGAACCAAATCACCTACCCTGCCTTTAAATCAATTGTATTCGCTATTTTCACATGGATAACCAGCATTATATCTGTCACCCCACTCTCTAGATATCACTAACAGCCACTGACTGAACATCAAGCTGGACCAGTTGTATTTTGAATAAATAAGGAAAAGCAAAACAATAAACACTTTTACATCAGATGCATCACACAAAGATAAATATTTCTAATGCAAATAAATCCCAGCATCAGGAACCAGGAACATATGTGTAGCTTTCACTACACAAAATGTCAGGATAGATCAGCTTAACTGTCTTAAGGTGAAGCCATGTAATTCATACTATTGATGTCATAATATTGCAGAGCATTTTAGGGAAAAATGCAATTCGTTCTGAATTTACTGCATTCAGCAGTCTTTTATATATATATATATATAATTTAAATTATGCATTTAGCAGATACTTTTATCCAAAGCGACTTACAGTGCATTCAGGTTATCAATTTTAATATCTATCAGACAGTACTGGTAGATCATTGTGTGGTTTGGAGCAGGGCAGTTGATTTAAAGGGATAGTTCACCCAAAAATATAAAAGCTCTGTCATCATTCACTCATCCTCAAGTTGCTGGTGGTACCCACTGACTAACACAGTATTTTTCCATACCATGGAAGTCAATGGCTACCATTAACAGTTTGGTCACCTTGAAAATATCTTATTTTGTGTTCAGAAGAAAGAAATTCATACAGTTTTGAAATGAGATGAGGGTGAGTAAAAGACAGAACTATCCCTTTAAGTGTCAAATGTGAAGCCATGCAATTCGCACTATCAACATCACAATGTTGTGCTACTCTGTTCTGCAAAATGCAACAAATGTGTTGTTCTCAACGCTAACAATATTAACACCTTCCTTATCACTAATCTTACACTTTGCTGAAGTGGAACTAAGTGAAGAACCAGTAACTCAAAGGGCAAAACAGCAGGGGCAACATTTACACTGAAATTACATTTGCAGTGTTTGTGTTATAATACCAACATTTAAAATGTCTAATGTATCCAAATCAGCCAAGTCTGAATTCAACCTACCCTGCTGGTAAACGCAGCTTAGACAAGATGGGTTTTGAAACATAGTAGCTGGTTTCTAGCAAGTCTAGAATGCTAAAACATCTTAAACTAGCAAATAATAGCGACTAGTTGGTTATTCCGGTTTATTCGGTGGACAAGCTGGTTTTTGGAACTTGGTCAACCAGCTAATGCCCAACAAGGAACTAGCTAACATGTTCAAAACACAGTCACCAGCTTACTAACAAGGTGGTCTAGATGATAAACCATATTTTCTGCCAAACATTTCTGCTAAACCAAGAACTCACACTAAAGCCATCTAACCACAGCGGAATGGATTCAGCAATGGATAGAAATAAACCCCGACAACAGTCCAAACACATGTGACCAGCTCTACTTCCCAACACAACTGCTGTTTGTGCTTCAGAAAGCTTCACTGCGGCCTTAACGGACACTAGTTGCAATGCAGCGTATATCGTAAATGTGTATTATTGGGCGAGGGTGCTATGGCGCAGTAGGCCCGCTCGTGAACGCACCGATCTCTGCAGCTCTCCCAGCCAGACCGAGGCGCGCTCCTTGCCGGCAGGGTCCGGGTCGTGATACAGCGCCTGTACGGCCTGGTAAACCAGCGGCAGGGTGGGTTTCCCGCCTTCCATAGCGTTCTTCTGTTTCTAGAGGGTGTAGATATGGGGTAAATACCACGGCTTGCGCTTCTCTGGAGGTTGTAGACGCGCAGGTGATCTGTTTACTGGGCCCTCGCGTTCTCCGATCTGGCCGCCATCTCAAGCAGACAGAGAGCGCTGCTGTCAAACAAGTCCGTATGGAAACCGCGGCACAGGAACTAAAATTAGTCCGGACTCGAGCGATTTTATAATAACAACGCGCTATTCATGCAGTTTTTGGAACTATATCCTCTTCTGAAGAGGAATAGGTTGGAATTAACGTGTTTTAACGTTTGTGATTTGCGTATATGACGAGGAATACTCATTGCGTGGATAATTTCATTAGGGACACACCCACTGCTACACACATTTTTAAGGGTCACTCTCATCAAAAGGTGACGGATTCGGAATCGCTTCGATTCTTTTAGGACTTTTAAGGAATAAATACTTTAAAGGCACTTATTTAATTCACTGGAATCAGCAAAGAACAGAAGAGAGAAAAACTAGTTAATTAAACTGAGACAATGTTTTGAAAAGGAATGTTTACACTTTTTTAGAGTCGGAATAAATGCGTAATAATAATAGATAAACTAGTCCCAAAATATATATATTGCCTAAAAATATTAAACCAAAAAAGTGAGATTTAATTTATTCAATAAAATACCACTGATTAGCCCACAAGAAAACACATAAACTACATTTGATTTAAACAGTCAGGTGTCTGATTTAAGTCTAATAAGTCACGCATAGCATACCACAGTAGACGTTCTGATTCATTTCAAGTCAGATATGATAAAATATATTTTACTTAGAATTAGAATTCAACTAGTCTATTTGAATGTAGATTCACCAAAAGAACTGAACAATAAAAGTAATTCATTCGTGGATTTCAGTATTGCTGTGCTGTTGTTATTATCTGTACTATGTAATTAGTAATTGGCACTTTATTGATTACATTTGTTGTTCGACAAACAATGATTTAATAGCATATTTTATTACGTTATTAACCCTACATTTATTAATAGACTGCTTTTACATTTATTTACCTTATGACCTACGTTTCTGCTGTACATGTTGCATATAAGAATCAGTCACTGAACATATCATAGATAATAAACACAAACCTGTAGTGATGGGAAAAATGATGAGACTTTCCCACGACTGTTCTGGTAAAAGATTCAAAGCTTTCAGAGCGTCGGAAACAGCGCTATCTGGTGGTTAGTTAAAAAAACAGGCAAAAGTCTGTAATTGAAGCTGCGTAGGACGAAGCAGCCATCACATATTCCATTAAAATAAAATAAAAAATAAAACTTGTGTGTGCGTCTGTTGAATTTCTCTCTCTGATAAACTCATTTACCCGTTAAACTGTGGCATTAAATGCCAGTACGAATATCAATATGATATAACATTAAATTTACATTTACATTTATTCATTTAGCAACGCTTTTATCCAAAGCGACTTACAAATAAGGACAGTGGAAACAATCAAAAACAACAAAAAGAGCAATGATATATACGTGCTATAACAAGTCTCAGTTAGGTTAACACAGTACACGTAGCATGGGCTTTTAAATAATATAATAAATAAAAAGAAAACAGATAGAATAAAAAAAAGAATAGAGCAAGCTAGTGTTAGAGGTCTTTACACACACACACACACATACACAACAGATAATAGACAATAACAGATTATATGAATTGCATATGGGAAATATTTTATTTTCCTTAAATAATTTGTATTCTTCATATTACTTGTTTGACTGTGTATTTAAAAAACTCGTATAGTAAGATCTGGGGGTTTGAACATTCCGACACCGACATGATTGGCAGAAACTGAGTTTCGTTTGTCATTGGTCACGTGATGAGTTAACAACACAAGCCTCGGATCGAAACTTCCTCTGGCACGTCCATTTATTCTCGATACGAGTTCTGATGCCTTTTAGAATGACTCTGATCTAAAATATAATTAATAAATAAGTAGGCTATAATTCATTTTTAAATATAATATTTTACAAACATTTATAATTACCGAATTTACTAGTTTCTGCATATACAAATTCAATTAATATATGTGAAATGGCAAGTAGGAGTAGGAATAAAAACATAACTTTAGTTGATGATGCCTGGAAGAAAAAGTGTTGGTGATATAGCTTTTTGTCTTCTAATGTGTAATATGTCTTAAATATAATATGAATATATATATATATATATATATATATATATATATATATATATATATATATATATATATATATATATATATATATATATATATATATATATATATATATATATATATATATACAGTACAGACCAAAAGTTTAGAAATATTACTATTTTTAATGTTTTTGAAAGAAGTTTCTTCTGCTCATCAAGCCTGCATTTATTTGATCAAAAATACAGAAAAAACAGTAATATTGTGAAATATTATTACAACTTAAAATAATAGTTTTCTATTTGAATATACTTAAAAAAAAAAAAAAAATATTCCTGTGATGCAAAGCTGATTTTTCAGCATCATTACTCCAGCCTTCAGTGTCAGATGTAACATCCAGTCTATCACATGATCATTTAGAAATCATTCTAATATTCTGATTTATTACGAGTGTTTTATTAGATCTGCTGTCTAATATATTTGATGAATAAAAGGTTAAAAAGAACTGCATTTATTCAAAAAAAAAAAGTTCTAATAATATATATTCTAATAATATATTTTCTTTACTATCACTTTTTATCAATTTAACACATCCTTGCTGAATAAAAGTATTGCTTTTATTTAAAAAGAAGAAAGAAAAAAAAAAATTACTGACCCCAAATTACTGACCAGTAGTGTATATTGTTATTACAAAATATTTATATTTTTAAAACATTGCTTTTTTTTTTTCTTTTTATTCATCAAAGTATCCTAAAAAAGTATCACATGTTCTGAAAAAATATTAAGCAGCAGAACTGTTTCCAACTTTGATAATGAATCATCATATTAGAATGATTTCTAAAGGATCATGTGATAATGATCCTAAAAATTCAGCTTTGCATCACAGAAATAAATGATAATTTAAAGTATAATACATTTAAAAACAATTATTTTAAATAATACATTTAAAAACAATTATTTTAAATTGTAATAATATATCACAATATTAAATTTTTTTCTGTATTTTTGATCAAATAAATGCAGGCTTGATGAGCAGAAGAAACTTCTTTCAAAAACATTAAAAATAGTAATGTTTCCAAACTTTTGGTCTGTACTATATATATATATATATATATATAATGAGAACATATTTTGTTTTGCAGACAATTTTCAAACTATTGAGTGTATTTTCCCAGTCTCCCTCTTTCATCTCTTTCTTTTCTCTTTTTTCTCTCACATACACATAATTCTGTCACACACTGGCATAACAGCCTTAAATGAAAAGATCATACAAGAAGCAAAATTCCATATAGATGGCTTTAATACACATACATATATATTCGTTTTTTAACATCAAAAATCCAATCTATTTTTATTCACACACATTCAATGAATTTAAACATATTTGATTCAATTATCATTTACTGATATGAAGTTGATAAAGGTGCATTACGTAGTTCCCAGGATGCATGACCTTCCTGTAACCCAGGTCGTATCATACCCATGCAACTCAGATACGTAGCTTGGTTACAAAACAACCCCGGGTCAATGGATGGCTTCTGACTTTCATGAATGAAATCATTCAACATTTATAAGTCTACAAATTCAACACACTGTACAAAATATCTGACACAAACATAAGTGCATTCTTATTTAAAATTTTAAAAGTAGCACATCTGATTTCATCAAGAAGTTGGAAGGGGAAAAATGCAATAACAACTCATAAATTAATTGTCAAACATGCCTGTGTAGATTATATTTACATATTCCATAGTATATCTATGTATATAAACAGAAAACATATTTCTCCTAGTGAGTGCAAATTAAAGACCTACAAAAAATCTATTAAACAGAACTGCAAAATGTAGCTTTTGAATGTTTCTGTCTATGCAAATAAAGAGCACAAAATAAGCGGAACTTTCAAAGCTAAAAGAGGCATTAGCAGTAAATAAATGTAAGTTATGTTAAAATGAGCCATTATCATTAACCAAATGTTTGTAACCTATAATACAATAGGCTATTTACCATGCCGAAACCAAAGAAAAGAAACGAGGGAAAATTCTCAGAGGAGAATTAAGGAACTAAAATGAAGTGTAAAAAAAGAGGCCGGATGTATTGGATTTACAGTTTAACACTCTTTATCTCTCTCCAGATTATCACAATTGACCCACAATCTAAGTTTTAGCTAACAAGATAAACTGCCAGTTTGGATGTAATCCCTCAGTGACTTCAATATAGTTTGTTTAAATCTTTATGTAAATCTTGTTTCCAGATTACAGCTCATCCTTGTGCTTGGGGACCTTAAGAGTTTGGTTTGCCTTTCACCTGCTTCTACTGCTGCCAAGAATTAACAACCTTGTTTGGCCCCCAAAAAACTAGGCCAATAGTTTAAGTTTACTGTAAGTTAAATGCTACCCACTGATATCATCTTTCTAGACGTTAGAAATGCTGCATCCCTGTTATTTATGCTCAAATCCAATCTAAAAAATATGATATTCTGCATTTGTAGTAGTAGTTGCCTAATAATGTGCTTAGAAATTCCAGGGGGGTGATGAGCATAATTTGCATGGAGAGGACGGATTATCCCAACAACATGTCGGAAGATCATCCCCATCTGCCCCCAACTTTTCACACCAGGCAAAACTTTGAGGATTTTATAAAAGGAAAATCAGGCTGCTCATTGACTCCAGCATGGACATTGTGCAAGAACAAGGACACTAACGGCGCAACCATGGATGTGTGGGCCTTTCAATTTGAGAACCTCTCCAAAGTCAGCCCCTTCGTCTGGCCCCGAAGTGGGATTTCTACCTGCAGGCAGCTTTCATGGGCTTTGTATTTCCATGGGTGTGCCTCTGAACGCCATTGACCTTTTTGTTACAATAAAGTACAAGAAACTCTGACAGCCTTTCAATTGCATTCTGGTGAATATCTCCCTAGCAGGCTTCATTTTTGACAGTTTCTCCATAAGCCAAGTATTCCACTCCACTCTTAGAGGTTTTTATTTACTCGGTTATTCATTGTGTGCAGTGGAATCGGCTATGGGATCAACTGTGGATAAGATGGAGAGTCTATGAACTTTGAATGGCATAGACGTGAAACTCTCAAAAATTATGTTTTTAATGGCATCTGTGGTTCCACGAGGAATGTTTGACATCCATAGAACATTTCCAAGCCACAAAACATTCTTTATAGTGTAAAAAGGCTCTTAACACTTTTGTTCTTCACACTAAGAAAAAGTTCAAGAACTGTGCACTGAAATTAACAAAGCTTTGCTGTGAAAATTGTTGCACAAACTGTTGTCAACGCTGGCAATTTGTTTTATATTTCCTCATGGATATTATACTTTATAGCCAATAAATTTCAATTTTCCCCCTTTATTTTTCCAATTGGATATAGATTTTTAAAATACTTCTTTTTAGCAATCATGTTCACATCTAGATGGTAAAATATTTGAAAATTAAGCATTATAGAGACATTTATATTTACTTTAGAAATGACCATGATTTTTCCATGAGCTCTTGTGATTTTAATTAATATGATTTTTTTTAAAAATAGGAGTATTGCTTTCAAATATTTAAATATATAATTTGTAATTAAATTCAGTATTATTTTAAACTTTAATGCATATATAATATGCGTGTGTGTAATACATATACTATAGGCTGTTAGTAATAGGCTATATGTAATATATATGACTTTAACGTTCCCAGAAATCACACTTTTAAAATTCGTAGGACTTTTAGGACTGAAAGCAGAATATCCTTTTTTTAGAATATGTGTGAATGCTTTATCAGAATAAATATATATTTTACGAGCTTGAATAGTTTCAAAATGTACCCATAGGTTGCAGCCCAGCAGGCCGAGTCAGCCTCCACCCAAAAGGCAGAGAAGGACGTGTCCAGAATGGTTATTGTGATGGTTGGCTCTTATATAGTTTTGCTATGGCCCTATTCTAGGTTATTGGTTATTTTGATGATGAAAACAAGTATTACCATCTGGTGGCCATCCCTGCTTTTTTTTTTAAAGAGCTCCTGAATGTACAACCCCATAATCTACACCTTCTTGAACAAACAGGTGGTCTGGAAAACACATATGCACTGAATAGCAACACTATACATGCAGACAGACACTAATACTGTGTTCCAGTTCAATGCCTGCATCATGAAGACTGTATTTGGCAAGAAGATTAATGAGGGCTCAGAAGTTTCCAGGTTTCCTGGACCAGTTTATTTTGTAATCCTCCCTGGTTGTTCAAATTCTGCACCTTTATTTCTTGTCAAGGTTCTGAGGGAGTCCCTTTGTCCCAAAGATATGGTCCGCTGGATGGCCAAACCGGAGGGCGATATCCTACCATCCTTTCTTTGCAAGAACTGGTAAACCTTCCAATACTACGATTTAATTTTTTTGTAATTAAAAACATTTTTATTTCAAGCTAAAGAAAATCTAGAATAAAAATAAAATTACACAAATAAAATCAATAAAAATGAGACGTCCTCTCATGTGAATGGAAATTCCTGATTTGGTTTATAAAATGCTCTTTGACTACATTTTCAGTAGTAGCACAATGGAAGTAACCTAAAAGCCCATACCAATCAAAACGGCTTGTTTCGACAAAACAGCACAGCATAACTAAGTGGCTTACTCTCCTCTTCTCTAAAGAATTTACTAAAGACCAGTTTTCTTGCTGGATTAGCCAAGATACACAAGATCACAAGTCCATCTGCTTGTTTCCAGATGAGGATCCATTCACTAGAAGTATGATGGTAACAAATCGTGAGCGACAGCTTTTGTCAAATCACTGGCTTCATGATGCTGGATCTGAGATATCTGTATTTATATTACCTCTGTACATGTTTTGTTGTAATTAGACATACAGTGTGCATGAATTTGTACATGTGCCCGGATTTTAGAATGAATAAAGATTTATATTGTTTGATGCATTTTTTCTTCTACCTGTTAATTTCTTTTAATCAACCTAAATAGCTTTTATCCAATCTGTGGGAAGATTAACATTGTTTCATCATTAAATGGTAAATAGTCAGTAAATGAAAAGTTGGGTGATAAATTCTAAACTTTTAACTAAAATTAAAACTAAAAACATAAATATATATATATTTTTTTTGGGACTTGAAATAAAATAAACCAGAGAAAAAATTTTTTTTTCAGCTTATTGCCAAGGCATTAAGTACTAAAATATCTAAAGCTGAAACAAAACATATATACATATTTGACTAATAAAAATGAATGAAAAATTCTGAAAACATTTAACAAGATTACTAGAACTTTAATTCAAATTAAAAGTGGAAAATATAAAAATTTAAATGAAATCAAAATAATAATAAAAATTGTAATAGTATATCATATCAATGACACTAAACATTGATAAAGGCTGATCCAGGATGATAGATTAAAACATTATACATATTACTTTTAAATTATATTTACTCTATTAACTTACAACAGGTAAGTAGAATAGTTACAGTACATAAGCAAAAAAGAAACTTTTTATCTGGGATAAAACGAAACCAAACAAATTGTTATTGTAAAATACTGACATGAAAATAATTTCAATTTCAGTCATATGTTTTATTGACAATTTGTTGTTTTCAAGATACAATCTGTAGGTGCTGAAATGGCACCACTTGAAGGAAGACACCTGAAGCCCCTGGGTGCCAAAACATTTTTCAAGAAAAACTAAAATGCATTCAAAAGACTAATGGACCACAAAGTACATTCTTATGTTTGCAACATCAAACTTCACATAACTGATAGAGTATTTCAAATAATGAAGCTATAAGCAAAAAACAATTCAGCAACATGTACGATTGGACCCTACAAACCAAACCGATTTGAGGTTTTAGCCAAATAGCCCTAACCTTATCAAACATCCATATCAAATAGCACATCCAGTGAAAGGCACAATGAGAGTATGTCTATTAAAGTTCAAAATCAAGGAGTCTTTAAGAAAACAAACATCTTATTATCAATAAAAAAATTCATGGATGCGTGACTGAATAAAACATGTTTTTTTTGTTCTAAATAAATACTGAAAGAAAAAAAGGATATTGCCTTGAGAGGTTCATGACCTATGGCTCTAAAATCAAAGCTTGCGCCAAGACAATTACACACTATATGAGTTTATAATATGTTTATATGTATAAAACTATATACATATTCACATATACATGTGTGAATATATACATGCATTTTATACCTACTTGTATAATCCCTCGGAAGAAGCCAATCTGAGAGCTTTCTGTATTTACAGTATCCCAAGGAGCAGGACTGTGAACAGCTGATCATAGATCAGAAGCAACAGGTATACAACTGCCTTGAATCTAGCTCTGAATAAACCTCTTCACAAAACAAATATAAACAGTTAGTGAAATGATAGTAATGCTGTACATGGACCACGATTCCAAAGACGGATCAAACAAACACTGCTAACACACTTTTCAGTAAAAAAAAAATTAAGTCATGAATGCATTTTCGTGTGCAAAAAGGGAAAACAATCTATCAAGTGAACTATATCTCAGGAATTAGTGTTGTATTATGATGAAGCAATATCAAATAAATTATATTCTTTTACCAAAACAAGTTAAAAAGTAATTATCTATTATACTAGAAAAAATAATTAAAACTCATCGTGTCGAACTAAAGCCTCGCCAAAGTCAGTCGCTTGACTTCCCACAAACAAATCGTACTTGTTGAGTATTTCCTCTTTGGTGAGTTTGCCATCCTGAAAGACAGTGTGACAGACTCAGTTGAAATGATTTCAGTTACAACTTACTAAAAGCTGGCAAAATACGTTTTTAAGGTCGGCTCACCTTGTTTGTGTCGGACTCATACACCAGATGCTTGGCTTCGGCTTCTGCGTGATCGTAGTCGGCCGGCAGGATCCAGTCCATGGTCTCCTCTTTGTCCATCTTCCCATCCTTGTTCTTGTCTCTAAACTCTGAAAACTGCTCTCGCTCTGTTGCCACCCATTCTGGCTCGTCCATTTCATCCTCGTGGTTGTACATGTCGCCTGATGTTCAAGAAAATTCAATTGATTTTAAGCTATACTGACAAATGGACATTTTTATGCAACGCACATAGACTCACATTAATGCTTTCAAAAGATTTAGCAAGAGAGTTTCAAATTTAAAATATGCCTAATACTGTATTTCACTCACCAATATACTCCTCCAGGTCAATAAAACCATCACCATTCTTATCAATGTCCTCCATTGTTTCCTAATGATAAAAGTAAAAGATTAGTGACTGGTTACAGTGAAGACAGACAAAGGCAATCCAGTTAATGTCCTTCATATATGTTCCTGATCTTATGAAGCAAAAAGCATCAATGCACATTATGAAGGAAACAAAAGTGTCATATCACGTTTCGTTAACTTTCATTTGACGTCACCAATTCTCAATGGATTAAATTGTGCATCATCCAACATTTGATTTTAACACCATTATACGCTGCCATTCAAACGTTAGGGGTCAGTACGATTTTTTTTTTGGCATAGAATTAAGGCTTTTATTCTGAAAAGCTGCATTTATTTGATTAAAAGAGAAAGTAAAGACATTTGTATAGTTATAAAAGATAAGAGTTTCAAATAAATGCAGCATGTTCTGATCTTTCTGTTTATTAAAGAGGTCTGAAAAAAAAAATGTATCACCATATGCACATATTCTGGACCACAACGGTTTTCAATATTTATGATAAGAAATGTTACTTGAGTTCCAAATCAGCATATCTGAAGGATTTCTGAAGGATCATGTGACACAGAAGCCAGGAGTAATAGATTATGGAAATTCAGCTTTACCGTCACAGGAATAAATTCATTTTAAATTGTAATAGTATTACAGAATATTATGGTTTTTAATGTATTTTTGATCAAATAAATGCTGACTAGGTGAGCATAAAAGACTTTAGACATGAGTTTACAAAAGTTAAACGGGATACAAAGAGGCTTCACATTAACTTGCATGCCAGTAATAACATTAACCGACATGCCAGTAATAACAGACCCACCAACACAACAATGTCCTTCATATGCTCATACTCCTCAGGATGGAGGAAAGCAGTGAACTCCTCTTTGTCAGCGATGTGGTCTCCATTTCCATCAGCCATTTTGAAGCGCCGTTCATCTCTAGCCATCATCTGCTTGTAGTTGTAGCCATCATCAGACTCAGGATCATCTATAAAAACACAGAGAGAACACAATGATTATTAAAATACTTGCTTGGATATGCTAGTGACATTACACAATTCACCTTTACATTTTTTAAGGGGTACACACAAAAATGATAATTCCGTCATTATTTGCTTTTATATCTGCTTGACATTCATTCTTCTTTGGAACATATTTTGAAGAAAAAGTGTTTTCGTTCATAAAATCAAAGTCACTGGCCCCATCGACTTTCATTATATAGACAAAAATAAGAATACAGATTCATAAATTCATACAGATTGAATTTATGATGGAAAGATGGAAAGACATGGGTGTGCGCAAATGCTGACAGAAATGTATTTTTTGGGGGATCAATTCTTTAACCTTGCTTAAAAAAACAGACCGCAATTTTACCAAGGTAGGTGCCATAAGTGACATTCTTGTACTCGTCCCAGGAGATCATGCCATCATTATTCATGTCAAAATCCTTCCACTGTCTTTCTACGTTGTCGTAGATGTACTTCTTCTGAGCCTTTTTGATCCATGCTTTCAGCTCTGCCTCTGTGACGAAGCCATCCTTGTCTGCATCGATCTTATCCACAATTTTACTGAAAGGCAGCACAGAAAAAAAAGAAAGAGCAAAAACAAAGATATAAATTAACTATATGAGTGTGTCTTCTCTTAACCATTTATTTTATATTGAAACAACTAACTCTCAATGAAAATCAACGATTTGCAGTCATCTTGTTGCTGCGAATCACTATTAAATTCCCCATTACACTCAGCACAATCTTTACCCAAGCCTGTTCTTGCTCTCCTCTGGGGTCAGGTCATCAAACGTCTTGGCTTCCCCCTCTCCAAGGAAAGCATCATGGTCATAGTCGAAGTTTGTGCCATCGTCATGCTCCTTGCTGCTCAGTGGTGCTTCATGCTGGACACGGTCCTTCTTCTCTGTGGGTTTGCTGGTGGCGTAGACCACGCACAGAGCAAAGCACATCAACAGAGGCCTAATCTCCATCTTCACCACATAAACTCTGGTGAAAGAGAGCACAAATATTAACATATACATCCCAAATCCGTATTAAACTCAAATAAATACTGATCACAGGTATTTCTAATGCAGCGATGTTTGACAATCCAATGTGCAAACAAAATTTTATGTGTTAACAGGGTCTGTTTGAATCAGTGTATGTAAACACTGTATGTTTGACTAAGACGTGTGACGTACACTAACGTTCAAAAGGTAGTCTCTCATGTTCACCAAGGCTGCATCTATCGGATCAAAAACTACAAAATAGCAGCCATAACTTCAGTATTCGGTGTCATGTGACCCTTCAGAAATGACTCTAATATGCTGATTTGCTGCTCAAGAAATATTTAATATTATTGTCGCCATTGTTGGAAACAGCTGTGCTACTCAATATTGTTTGTGGATAGCAGAATCCACTACTGATGCTGAATACAAAAAAAAAGAGCTGTTATTTAAAATTGAGACCTTCTGCAACATTATAAATGTCTTTACTGTCCCTTTTGGCCAACTTAAGTATTTGCTGAATAAAAGTATGGTTTCCTTGGGGGGGTTGGGGGGTATTAACACCAAACATTTGAACGGCAGTGTAATTGTGTGTAACAGGGGAAAAATACTTTTAAAACTCAATTAGAGATTAGGCACACCGAAATAAAATCACAAGAGAATTTTATAAACAGCTTCATTAGGAAATACCTGGCAATATGAGGGCAATGGCAAGAAGATGTTCTTGCCTTTCAAAGTAAACAATCACTCTTTACTAGTGGTTTACCAAAGATTTAAGAGACATATGATCATGATAATCTTGAGCAACACAAACAAAACAAAAAAAAATTTCCTACAACACATTTAAAATATAATGGTCACCATTCACTTTTAGTGCAATATAAAAGTGAACGGTGACTAGGGTTGTCAGTCTTCTAACCTTTTTTGGTTTTCCACAGATGAAAGAAATCATAGACATTTATATCAACATTGGGGTGAGCAAATGATAACACAATTTTAGTATTTTTAAGATGTACGATTGTATTATTTTAAGAACTAACGTTAACTTACCCCTTTTTTCGCGTTCAATACTAACTGTCCCTTAAAGTGCGTCGGCATTACAACGAACACGGTCAGTCAATGCGGTGGTCACATCACATTACTAAAGACCAAACATGCAAAAGCGTATAAAAACGTGTATAAAACACAAACATACCTAGATTTAATTAGAGGCCGAGAGTTCCAAATATAACACCGCGTCTTTGGTTTACTCTGCACACGCCTGTGCCACACCGTTTTTCGGACTGGGGTAACGCAGCGATCCAATCACAGCCCAAACAGTGGAGTCCATCCACTGCCATTGGGCCACTTTAGCACAACGAACCCCGGATGTAATTGAAACTGTTGTTTAAAAACGCGCGACTCACCGCACTCTCTTTTGATTGGCTACAGTGAATCAGAAAACCAATCAGCGCCGAGGCTTCAACATCGGTTGATGCATCGCTCGAGATCACTGCGCATCTATTAGATTTAACGTTACGTCTTGCCACGTCCCCAAATTTGAGAGACCGGCAAATTCTTGCGGAAAGGTGCCGCTATCCTGGTACTGAATATTATTTGAAAAAGTGATTGAATTTTAATGGTTGGATTACCTGAATTCAAGTAATGCAAGGTTTAGACTTTTGATGACATTCACGCTACTTGTAATTTAAAGTTACTAGCTAGTCAGACTATACATTTAAGTAGTATTGATGGCGAAATTATATGTATTTATGTTTATATGTGTATATATGTATATATATATGTTTACGGGGTACTTAATTACTACCATCTGCTGTTTAACGTTAAACAACAATAATCAGTATCGGCTACAAGCAAACAACAAAAAAACAACATATGTTACTTAATTATAAATTATTCTAATAAATTACTAGACTAAATGCAGCATTAATGACACTTTTATTGCAAAAAGCTACAAACCATTTAAATTTATTCCCAGGTGACATAGACATTAGGTTTACAGTTTGAAAATCTGCATTCATAAATGTAAAATCAGCATAGGAAAACAATCTTTTGTGGAATCTGAAACAAAATACCCAAATATAATGTTTGTCAGATGAGCTGAATGATACATCCGACAAAGGCAACAATATCACTTAAAAGAATCTGAGAGAAATGGCATGACCTACATTTGTTTCTTTAGAATTTAAACAAAAAGAGCACGTTATGTAAGGTATATAGCAATGTCAGCTCTTTTTGTATACATTTTAAGTTTTTTTTTTCATGTTCCCTCCAGTTTAATTTATTTAAATTGTTCCGGAAAGAAATCAAATCTGACCAATGAGAGTAGGCTATCATAATAAATTTTACTGCTACTACTACTACTACTACTACTACCACACACACACACACACACACACACACACACACACACACACACACACACACACACACACACACACAGTGCAAGTCGTCATTAACAAATCGGCTTACAACAGTGCGCATGCGCATAACCTGGGACGCTGCAGCCTCACCAAGGTAACGGCAAAGCCTGTAACCGAATCTAATCTTTCTCCACCAAGAGTGAGACAAAAACACTTCTTTTGTTCACGGACCTGTCTTTGCACTAGTAACCACTGGCTCAGAATGCCTGTACGTTTTAAGGTAAGTTAATTAATTTATCATCCACTGGAAACTGTTTATAACGTGACACAGATAGACCAGATTGAAGGTGCACGCGCTTGTGTGACGTCATTTGTTTTAAGGAAAGCGAGCGCGCGCTGCAGGCTGCAGAAATGCTTTCAGTTTTGAGATTTATTTCGGTTGTTTACATTTAGGTTACTAAACATACATTAACACGAACCCGTGTAATGTATTTTTTTAAGCTTTGCTGACAACAAATAGAAACTATATGATTTTATTAAGAAGCGTCTTAAACGGTAAACCCTTTACAAGTCCATGTTATAGTAAATTACTTCCTGTTATCTTGAAGAAGTTTGTGCGCGGATAAAATGGCATCAAGATTATCAAATTGTCACTAAGAGCTAGTTATTAAACAGGGCTTTTCTAATAAATACCAGAAATATAATTTCCCAGACCTCTCATTTGAATATGCAGATTGTATAAAATACCAAATGCAAAGTGTGCTTTACTTATGCTATAAAGTGTCCTTGTTTTCTGTGTGTTTTAATTCTAATAGGGAATCAGCGAGTATCGAAATAAATACAAGGGTCGAACAACACGATCCAGAAGTGATTCTCCACATTGCAGGATGAGACTGGCAGGACTGTGCTCTGACCAGTCAAGTATGTACAGGATAGATAGATAGTTTCAAATGACTGATAGATATTGGCAGATGATAGTATAGTCAGAGAGATAGCTAGATGTGTTGATAGATGTTTCCTACTAAAATTAAAAAGATTATCATGCAATAAATTAAAAATTTTATTTGATTGATCTTCTTCTTGCATTTTAAGGAATTACTCAGGAACCACAATTCATATCGAAAAGGAAAGTGCCATTTTATCCACCTCAGATATTCAGTTCTTTCCAATGGGTAGGGCACGATCCATCTCCACAGCGTCAGGAGAAGAGGCCTGTCACTCCTCCAGCTGTCACACCTGTGCTCAGACTCAGAGCCTCTAGTGCAGAAAGATTAGTGACCCCTCTTGCCCCAAGAGACCCCGTGCCACCAGAGGGCACCGCTGCACCATCCCAACAACTACAGGCAGCTCAGACATCCACCCCTGCGGCAGACCGGCAGCAACAGAATGGAGTGAGTCTGGTTATAAGTGAGTGTGTAAAATAACTTTAACAATAATGCAAAATGGTAACAGATTTAAGGAGGCCCATTTGTAGTTCTGTTCATATGTAGTCCTTTCAATAAACAGAACATCTGACCAGAGTATGTGGACGAGCATGTTTTTCCCCTACTGAGGTTTTTCCTCACTTTTCTTTGATACATTATCACGAAATATAAGGCTTCTATACCACAATTAATTTTACGTGATAAAAAAATCTTTATTATAAACATTTTAAAATTTGTCCAAATCATTTATTACTCTATAATTAGTGTATAAAAATTAATATTGTATTATTAGTTATTAATACCATCATTACTGCAGTTACAGTTATTCCGAGTTTGTGTTTTCTATTAGATTAACCATGTGCTATGGAAAAGAGCGGGACTGAGATCGGAGCGACAGAGGAATGGCCGTTTGAGCTCTGAGTACCAGAGGCAGTTCATGTGGAAGACGCCTGTGGCCGATTCGCCCCTTCTAGCTGCACATGAGGTACTTTGTTGCATTTTTATGAGCATTATCATAATTCAAAATCATTTTTAACATGACATATTGGTTTGCATCCAGTCCTTTATTATATTTCCTGGCCAGATTAACTGTCCTATTGGGCACAGCACTTTTTGTCACCTGATGTGTTCCTTATATTTATAGAAATTAGTTCTAAAATATTGTGTAATTGAATGCCAATAAAAAAAATCCTTATCCACTAGATGGTAGTATAGAGTTTTTCATGCCAGTGTACGCATTACTTATAATAATAATATATATATATATATATATATATATATATATATATATATATATATATATATATAAAATTGAATTGCTGATTGAAATGTTTATTTTTATTAAACTAATGACAATTACAGAGAGCAACAACACTATCTTTCTCAATGGTATCTTGTTATCAGAATGCCTTCATCAGGTTTATTTTTTGTGTTTTGGATTATTTCACATCTGTTTAAGATGTTTAACAGTAACAACAGAGCCATCCCCCCCTTCAAATCAAACCCAATAATTATGGAGAGTGAGTACAAGAGAAGTTTCAAAGGATCACCTCCTTTCAGACCACCACGCTTGAGGCGAGATGTTGAACAATATGAGGTCCCACAGCTTGATGCAGAGAACACAACCCCAGAGAAGGTACACTACAATATCTACATTCAGCTTTGTCATATACGTCAATGTACACAGACTTTCCAAATACCACTGCATAACTATGGAGCTGGATAAACTAGTTTCACTAACCTTTTAGTTCCTTGTAATTTTTTTTATACATTCTTTATGCATAGTCCTCATTGCATAGTAATGAGGTATACATTTTTGAAAATGTTTGCACCTTTGACGTGGTTTGTCACATTATGCCAGAGTAAGGGGAAGAAGAAGAAGAAGAAGAAGAAGAAGAAGGAGCGACAACAGAGCAGGAAATCAAGCCCCAAAGAGGAAGTCACCCATCGACAGCAACAGAAAGTGAGGTCACCCTGTGACCTGAGTGACACTTCACCCAAAGTTATGAGGTGACTGTAGTTATTTTTTGCACACGACTAGAAAAAAGGCCTGTTTCACACATTTTGCATTAGCAGCACATAAGCACAACATATTTATTCTGACAGGTTACATTTTAAAATCTTCAATATGTCAAATAGATATTTTTTTTCACAAATTCCACAAAAGTATTGTGGGATTACAAATTTATAAAATGTTAACTGAAAAAGTCCAAAGTATCACTGCTTTGGTGAGACTTGGATTACTGCAGCGACGCACAGTGAGTCTTCAATAAAGAGGAACTTTCTTGTATGAAAGATATCCCAACGTCCCATGGTCTTCGCTTCTGAGTTTCCAACAGTATTTACCATGTCCCTTCTTGTTTGCCTGACAGGAAGGTGAAAACTGAGTACGAATCCAACTTTCGTTCTCCCCTCCAGTATAGTTACAGAGATGGAGCATGGGTGAAGATCAAAACTGCAAAGGACGAGGTGAGTTTCTGGAAAATAAATAAATAAATAAAAATCAATGGGAAAAGTCCACAGAAAATAGCATTTTATTCTCATTGGCATAACAAAATGGTAAATGCAAAAAAAAAAATGGAATAAAATAATGATTTTAAAGAATATCCATTAATCCAGTGAAAAAATATAAATAATATAAATGGATGAATTTAACTGTTTTGATCTTCCCATGCAATATCCTTTGATTCTGATATGGCATAAAAATATATTTGAAAAAAAAAAAAAAGGAATTGAATGAACATCAAATACTGAATCAAAGTAATATTTCATCCGGAAATGTAAATGAACAAATTACATACACTACATTTAACAAGACTGGAGATGGCGTGAATGTCCAATATATTTCAAAGATAATTTATATATTTTTATCATTTACGTATTATTAGACCTTCAATTAAATAACATTCAATTAATATGCAAAAGTGATGACTTAAAAGACAGCAAATAATAAAAGACCAATGAACGCTTAATTCAAGAACAATTCTGACACCACATTACATTGTGCGTTAAAGTGGAAAAGATGTTAGGAAACAGAAAGGCAGCTTCTCTAATTACTGGTCTGTATTGTTAATCTTGCAGGGGTGTGAAGGTTTTCACGAGTGGTATCATGAGGTAACCGTTCCTCCTGTTGCATCCATCCTCTCACTGCTGCTGCTGTCTTAAGTTGCTAAAGTGGCCTTCAGTTGCTTCTGTGTGTGTCTGTCCTGTGCTGCCTCACAAAATGTACTCTATGACATCACTCAAAGTTAGACTGCATGGTATCATCTCATGTGGATCTATTCTTGAAGAAGTGTCTGTGTGTGTTCAATCTGTGTGCATGTGGTGGATCAGTCGGTAAGATGTTATCTGTCAGCATACATGGAACTGAAGTTGACATGAAGTTGTCTGTGGTTTTGTTGGTTTTTTTTGCTTTCGGCTGTCTGGTAATCCTGTATTGACTTTTGGCTCACTCACTGATTATATACAAGCATAGATAAATTAAGTAGAGCTTAGAATTAAAAGTAAAAAAAAAACACCTAATTTTACATTTACCCACTTAGCAGAGGTTATTTTTTAATCAGTGACAAATATACTATCTTATTTGAGGAGCCAATAATTAAGAAAAATACACAGCTAGAATACAAATGAAATAAAAGATTAATAGGATTAATATTTGTAGTATTACATAACTGATTAATTAGCTCTTATTTAAGATCTTAGTTAGCTCTCAACATTTTTTCCACAATTTGTATGCGTCACACTGTAACCTTCATTTGGTTCCTTTGCAGCTTAGTAAATAATTTTATATGATTTCTTTGATTTTACATGGTTAACATCTCTCATGACAATAAATTTAGTGCTCCGCTCTTTATTTTAATGTGTAAGTGCTTAATATTTGTTGGTTAGACTGAAAACCTTATGGTCTAGAGCCTTCAAAGCAGTTTTTGTTACATGCTGACCCTGTAAGAACAAAGTAAGTTTTGTAAGACATAAGTAATTTATTTTAGGTTATGGTGTCAAGTGTGCTTTGTTGCATCTCCACCAAAACCCCGTATGGGTGTTTTACTGAGTCAGCTCTTTAGGAGCAGAGCATGGCTGCCTTCACATTTACCCTAATTCTACACGGGTTTCAAGGCGGATGTGACAATATTGCATAATGTGAATTTATGCTGATTCAATAACAAATTTATATTAACCATGTATAAGAACAATATCAGGGCTCAACAATAAATTATACCACCACAAAAATGTATATAAAATTTTTTAACAAAATACTTTTGTATTTTATTTTTCTTTACAAAAGAAGGGAATTTTTTTTTTTTTTTTTAATCTAACTAAAATATGATTTTTAACCCATTCCGTCAACTGGCCCATAATTTCACTTGGTCAGTGGAGCATCCTTAATCCTTATTGTTGAGCCCTGAAAAGTGTTTTTTCCATGCTTCCACTAAATTATCAATCTTCCTGCCTAACATATTATCTTCAGTCGAGTCCTATTTTTTCCAGGCTCTGATTTATTATTTACATCTCTACTGTTTTTCCTCAGATTCAGGAGCTACGTGAGAAGGCTGAGGCCTACAGGAAAAGGGCCTGGGGAACTCATTTTTCTCGGCAGCACCTAAATCAGATCCTGTCAGAACACAACTGGATGTGGGAGCCATCAAGTGGCACCTCATTGTCATCCTCCATTGAATCTGAGGCCTGCAGAAACACTAGTAGCAGCCCTATCATCGAGGCTCTGGACCTGGCTAGGTGAGCAGAGCTTGAACATCAAAATTCGTCCAATTCAGTTCAAAGTTTACAGCAAATCCTGAACTTGTCTCTTTAGGGTTGGAAGTGTCAGGAGAAGCTCTAGCCCTGGGCCTTCTGCTTCTGTGGCAGCCAACAGAAGCTCTCCTGGAGAGATTGGTCTTCATGAAGACCCCACCCTCCCTGTGCAGAGGAAGTTGGCCTGGGATGAAGAAGAAGGACTTGGAGAGAGGGATGAGTCTGAGATTTCACAGGAGGGAGAAAAAAATGAGGGGAATCCAAAGGATGAACATGCGGACATGAAAGAGAGAAATGAATTGTATGTGCTTTTTGTTCCTCTGAAATGTGACCTCAGCTGTTTTTGAGAAAAGAGAACCTGCCAACAGTAGAACCAACATGATGCTCTCAGTGGTGGGCAAAAGTCAGAATTGAAGAACTGGTTTCTGTTCTATTCGTTGGAATTTGAATTGAGTTGGCTGCGAGTTAAATTGACATTTGAATAGGAAGCTTGTTAATTACAATTCAAAGAAACGAACATAGTCACACAAATATAAACCATTTAAATTGTTAATTTGATTTATTATATCTATTTTTCCCTCATATAAAAAAAAACATGCATAAGGATAATTCATACAAAAATAAAATGTATTATTAAAACATATTTAGATATTTTACATTTATTTATATATTTTATTTATTTGAAATTCAAGAATATTATTGGAATTTGAATTATTGAAAGTCCAGCATGCTTGGAATCAGTACTACCGTATCCAGGCACAATATAACAAAGATGACTCTTATGACTCTTATTCCATTTAATCACTTCACATATCTTTTCTAGGTTGCATACTGAGTCATCATCAGAGGTGGATGGGTCTGGAGGTTCTATTAACAGGGGCAGATTGCCTACTCCCAAACTCAGGACCATGCAGACTGTACAAAGAACACATCATGATCGGACCACTCCAGCCACTGGTATCAAACCTATTAGACATCACTTTTTTGAGTTTAAATTGGATTTACAGACAGGTTTTCTGGGTGGATGGTACATCCGTTTGTCACCTTGAACCTATACTTCTGGCATCTCACAACAGTTTCACTATGAATGAAGGGTTTGCAGTCAGAACAACTGACTTCAAGCCTCTTGTTTATTAGAAAAAGCTTGCTATCAAATCATTAATTATATATAATTTATAATATTTATTATATGATATTTATTATATTTTATTTTAATATTATTTATAATTTCCAATAGGAGGAGCTTTGCTTGTCTCTCCTCCGAAGATCAAGCATTCCTCCAGGAGAGTAAGGAGGAGTGAGCCACCTTTAGGAAAACCTTACTCTCCTTACAAACATATCATAGACGGCTCTCCACAGAGGCCACACAGTAAGGTACATGATTCCTAGGTCAAGTGTGCAGTATTATATCATACAATATGTCTTCAGATTTCAAACTCTATTGTATTGCAAAGGCTGAGAGTGGAAGCTTGCCACATTCCTCGCCAGCCGCTGGCCTGACCACTGTAGATCCACTTCCCATGCGTGAAGAGGCCTGCTCTGAGGAGGAGACGGCAGACCACTCCGCCAGTCCAAAACAACCCAAGCCATTGCAAAAACAACAGACCAGTCACCGTCACAAAGCTGCTGTTCCTCCACCTGCCAACAGAATCCAAGGCACAATGAGAAACCCCGAATTTCAGCATAATGGTATGGTTCCTTTCAGCATCCACTGACATAGATCTGGTTGCTGCCATGGAAATTTTATTAGGAAAGGCCAACCAGTCACAGCTTTTTTGAATTTACTCTGAGCCTTAGTAAGCTGTAATGTCATTTATGCACTTTAAAAAGGAGATACTTTATTTTGCGCTACAAAAATATTGCTTTATTTGATTGTGCGATCAAACGATCCATACACGGGAAGAACAACTGCCACATTATAAGCACGCAATTGAAACGTGACTGAGTCATTTACCAGCAGAAGGAGTAGAGGGAGGTTAGGTTACCGCCAGCAATAGGGGGAAAATAATCTAGGTCAGTCTCCTGTCTTCTTTTTTGTGTTTTTTTTTTTTCCACTAACGTCAGTGCATTATTTTGGTATCAATATATTGATTCAGGTCCTTATTCTACTTGATCAGGTTTTCTTTTGTTGCGTCCAGGAGTCATTTATTTCAAAAGAAATATTAACTGGTCAGAAGTGATATTAAAGGCATTTATAATTTTACATAAGATTCTATTTATTTACAAAAGATTCTATTTCAAATAAATGCTGCTCTTTTGAATTTCAAAGAATCCTGAAAACAAAATGCTTCCACAAAAATATAAAAACATATTAATATTAAGCCGCATATTTTGAACTGAGATAATAATAATAAATCTATCTTGAGCACCAAATAAGTATATTAGAATGATCTCAGAAATGGACTCTTGTGACTGGATTAATGGCTGTTGAAAATTCAGCTTCACCATCACAGAATTAAATTACACTGAAAGAAAAAAAAAGAATATATATATATATATATTTATAGAAAACAGTTATTTTAAATTGTAATACTTTACAATATGAATGTTGCATAGAATTTTTGATCAAATTAATGCAGCCTAGGAGAACATAAGATAGCATATATTTCCCTGCCAGTATTGATTATTTGAATATTATTCAGTAATACATATACTGTATTAGGCAACCGGTCTACACTATAAACATTGTAAAAAGTGAAAATACAGTTATTTGAATTACATAATCTGATCCTTAACAATTGCTCACTTATATAACCAGTTAATTTAAATATTATGTGTAAGGCTGTCAAATACATCAAACTTGATTATTCACATCCAAAATAAAAGTTTGTGTTTACATAATATATGTGTGTGTACTGTGTATACATGTATATATAAATACACACACATGCATGTATACATTTAAGAAATAAATGTCATATTTATATGTATTTATTTATATATAAATATACACAGTACACACACTTAGCATGTAAACACCAACTATTAATTGCAATTAAATGATTTGACATCACTAATTATGCGACAAAACATGTACACTATGTAAAGTGAAGATTACGTGATTAAGTTTCACAGCCTATGGTGTTACGTTCATTTATGTATTTCACTCATACACATTATGCTCTTTGTTTCAACTGTAGGTAACCTGGGAATTTTTCGGCCAGAGCTCTTTGTGTTTCCTGAAGCTGAATCTTCAGATGGTAAAATCGCCTTCTTAATATTAGCAGATATCAGCAGCCATAAGCAGTTAGTTACAGTTACTTCATGCTTTTATGTCTGTCTAGCAGTTTTAGTAGGAACAGGAATTAGATCAATGTGTCCTTTGAT